>NC_092225.1:45351992-45386992 GCF_036320965.1 Panulirus ornatus | reverse complement strand
AAACATCTTTTTATTCTCCCTAAAACTTAATGATACTCTCTCACACAACTCTCATTTGCCCTCTTTTTCACCTCTTGCACCTTTCTCATGACCTCCTACCTCTTTCTTTTATACATCTCCCATTCATTTACATTGTTTCCCTGCAAAAATCGCCCAAATGCCGCTTCATCCCAACACTCACTACCCTTTCTAATGTGCGAAATTCCCACGGTTCTCATGCCACAAGCATCTTTTGCGCAAGCCATCACTGCTTCCCTAAATACATCCCATTCCTCCCAAATTCCCCTTACAACCTTTGTTCTCACCTTTTTCCATTCTGTACTCAGTGTCTCCTGGTACTTCCTCACACAAGTCTCCTTCCCAAGCTCACTTACTCTCACCATTCTTTTCACCCCAACATTCTCTCTTCTCTTCTCAAAACCTTTTCAAATCTTCACCTTCGCCTCCACAAGATAATGATCAGCCACAATCCACTTGCACCTTCCAGCACATTAACATCCAAAAGTCTCTCTTTCGCGCGCCTATCAATTAACACGTAATCCAATAACGCTCTCTGGCTATCTCTCCAACTTACACACGTACACTTATGTATATCTCTCTTTTTAAACCAGGTATTCCCAATTAACAGCCCTTTTTCAGCATATAAATCAAAAACCTCTTCACAATTTCCATTTACAACTCTGAACACCCCATGTGCACCAATTTTTCCCTCAACTGCCGCACTACTCACCTTTGCATTCAAATCACCCATCTTGCATCAAAACTACTAACTCACTCAGCTGCTCCCAAAACACATGCCTCTCATGATCTCTCTTCTCATGCCCAGGTGCATATGCACCAATAATCACCCATCTCTCGCGAACCAACTTTCAGTTTTAACGATATCAATCTAAAGTTTACTATCTTACACTCTATCACATACTCCCACCACTCCTGTTTCAGGATTATTGCTATGTATATATATATATATATATATATATATATATATATATATATATATATATATATATATATATATATATATATATATATATATATTTATATATATATATATATATATATATATATATATAGATATATATATATATATATATATATATATATATATATATATATATATATATATATATATATATATATATATATATATATATATATATATATTTTTTTTTTTTTTTTTTTTGCTTTGTCGCTGTCTCCCGCGTTTGCGAGGGAGCGCAAGGAAACAGACGAAAGATATGGCCCAACCCACCCCTATACACATGTATATACATACGTCCACACACGCAAATATACATACCTACACAGCTTTCCATGGTTTATCCCAGACGCTTCACATGCCCCGATTCAATCCACTGACAGCACGTCAACCCCGGTATACCACATCGCTCCAATTCACTCTATTCCTTGCCCTCCTTTCACCCTCCTGCATGTTCAGGCCCCGATCACACAAAATCTTTTTCACTCCATCTTTCCACCTCCAATTTGGTCTCCCTCTTCTCCTCGTTCCCTCCACCTCCGACACATATATTCTCTTGGTCAATCTTTCCTCACTCATTCTCTCCATGTGCCCAAACCATTTCAAAACACCCTCTTCTGCTCTCTCAACTACGCTCTTTTTATTTCCACACATCTCTCTTACCCTTACGTTACTTACTCGATCAAACCACCTCACACCACACATTGTCCTCAAACATCTCATTTCCATCACATCCATCCTCCTGCGCAAAACTCTATCCATAGCCCACGCCTCGCAACCATACAACATTGTTGGAACCACTATTCCTTCAAACATACCCATTTTTGCTTTCCGAGATAATGTTCTCGACTTCCACACATTCTTCAAGGCTCCCAGAATTTTTGCCCCCTTCCCCACCCTATGATCCACTTCCGCTTCCATGGTTCCATCCGCTGCCAGATCCACTCCCAGATATCTAAAACACTTCACTTCCTCCAGTTTTTCTCCATTCAAACTCACCTCCCAATTGACTTGACCCTCAACCCTACTGTACCTAATAACCTTGCTCTTATTCACATTTACTCTTAACTTTCTTCTTCCACACACTTTACCAAACTCAGTCACCACCTTCTGCAGTTTCTCACATGAATCAGCCACCAGCGCTGTATCATCAGCGAACAACAACTGACTCACTTCCCAAGCTCTCTCATCCCCAACAGACTTCATACTTGCCCCTCTTTCCAAAACTCTTGCATTCACCTCCCTAACAACCCCATCCATAAACAAATTAAACAACCACGGAGACATCACACAAACCTGCCGCAAACCTACATTCACTGAGAACCAATCACTTTCCTCTCTTCCTACGCGTACACATGCCTTACATCCTCGAGAAAAACTTTTCACTGCTTCTAACAACTTGCCTCCCACACCATATATTCTTAATACCTTCCACAGAGCATCTCTATCAACTCTATCATATGCCTTCTCCAGATCCATAAATGCTACATACAAATCCATTTGCTTTTCTAAGTATTTCTCACATACATTCTTCAAAGCAAACACCTGATCCACACATCCTCTACCACTTCTGAAACCACACTGCTCTTCCCTAATCTGATGCTCTGTACATGCCTTCACCCTCTCAATCAATACCCTCCCATATAATTTACCAGGAATACTTAACAAACTTATACCTCTGTAATTTGAGCACTCACTCTTATCCCCTTTGCCTTTGTACAATGGCACTATGCACGCATTCCGCCAATCCTCAGGCACCTCATCGTGAGTCATACATACATTAAATAACCTTTCCAACCAGTCAACAATACAGTCACCCCCTTTTTTAATAAATTAAACTGCAATACCATCCAAACCTGCTGCCTTGCCGTCTTTCATCTTCCGCAAAGCTTTTACTACCTCTTTTCTGTTTACCAAATCATTTTCCCTAACCCCCTCACTTTGCACACCACCTCGACCAAAACACCCTATATCTGCCACTCTATCATCAAACACACTCAACAAACCTTCAAAATACTCACTCCATCTCCTTCTCACATCACCACTACTTGTTATCACCTTCCCATTTCCGCCCTTCACTGAAGTTCCCATTTGCTCCCTTGTCTTACGCACTTTATTTACCTCCTTCCAGAACATCTTTTTATTCTCCCTAAAATTTAATGATACTCTCTCACCCCAACTCTCATTTGCCCTTTTTTCACCTCTTGCACCTTTCTCTTGACCTCCTGCCTCTTTCTTTTATACGTCTCCCACTCAACTGCATTTTTTCCCTGCAAAAAATCGTCCAAATGCCTCTCTCTTCTCTTTCACTAATACTCTTACTTCTTCATCCCACCACTCACTACCCTTTCTAATCAACCCGCCTCCCACCCTTCTCATGCCACAAGCATCTTTTGCGCAATCCATCACTGATTCCCTAAATACATCCCATTCCTCCCCCACTCCCCTTACTTCCATTGTTCTCACCTTTTTCCATTCTGTACTCAGTCTCTCCTGATACTTCCTCACACAAGTCTCCTTCCCAAGCTCACTTACTCTCACCACCCTCTTCACCCCAACATTCACTCTTTTTTTCTGAAAACCCATACAAATCTTCACCTTAGCCTCCACAAGATAATGATCAGACTTCTCTCCAGTTGCACCTCTCACCACATTAACATCCAAAAGTCTCTCTTTCGCGCGCCTGTCAATTAACACGTAATCCAATAACGCTCTCTGGCCATCTCTCCTACTTACATAAGTATACTTATGTATATCTCGCTTTTTAAACCAGGTATTCCCAATCATCAGTCCTTTTTTAGCACATAAATCTACAAGCTCTTCACCATTTCCATTTACAACACTGAGCACCCCATGTATACCAATTATTCCCTCAACTGCCACATTACTCACCTTTGCATTCAAATCACCCATCACTATAACCCGGTCTCGTGCATCAAAACCACTAACACACTCATTCAGCTGCTCCCAAAACACTTGCCTCTCATGATCTTTCTTCTCATGCCCAGGTGCATATGCACCAATAATCACCCATCTCTCTCCATCAACTTTCAGTTTTATCCATATTAATCGAGAATTTACTTTCTTACATTCTATCACGTACTCCCACAACTCCTGTTTCAGGAGTACTGCTACTCCTTCCCTTGCTCTTGTCCTCTCACTAACCCCTGACTTCACTCCCAAGACATTCCCAAACCACTCTTCCCCTTCACCCTTGAGCTTCGTTTCACTCAGAGCCAAAACATCCAGGTTCCTTTCCTCAAACATACTACCTATCTCTCCTTTTTTCACATCTTGGTTACATCCACACACATTTAGGCACCCCAATCTGAGCCTTCGAGGAGTATGAGCACTCCCCGCGTGACTCCTTCTTCTGTTTCCCATTTTACAAAGTTAACAAAATACAAGGAGGGGAGGATTTCTGGCCCCCCATCTAGTCGCTTTCTACGACACGCGAGGAATGCGTGGGAAGTATTCTTTCACCACTATCCCACCCCCATACACATGTATATACATACGTCCACACACGCAAATATACATACCTACACAGCTTTCCATGGTTTACCCCAGACGCTTCACATGCCTTGATTCAATCCACTGACAGCACGTCAACCCCGGTATACCACATCGCTCCAATTCACTCTATTCCTTGCCCTCCTTTCACCCTCCTGCATGTTCAGGCCCCGATCACTCAAAATCTTTTTCACTCCATCTTTCCACCTGCAATATGGTATCCCTCTTCTCCTCGTTCCCTCCACCTCCGACACATATATTCTCTTGGTCAATCTTTCCTCACTCATTCTCTCCATGTGCCCGAACCATTTCAAAACACCCTCTTCTGCTCTCTCAACCACGCTCTTTTTATTTCCACACATCTCTCTTACCCTTACGTTACTTACTCGATCAAACCACCTCACACCACACATTGTCCTCAAACTTCTCATTTCCAGCACATCCATACTCCTACGCACAACTCTATCCATAGCCCACGCCTCGCAACCATACAACATTGTTGGAACCACTATTCCTTCAAACATACCCATTTTTGCTTTCCGAGATAATGTTCTCGACTTCCACACATTCTTCAAGGCTCCCAGGATTTTCGCCCCCTCCCCCACCCTATGATTCACTTCCGCTTCCATGGTTCCATCCGCCGCCAGATCCACTCCCAGATATCTAAAACACTTTACTTCCTCCAGTTTTTCTCCATTCAAACTCACCTCCCAATTGACTTGACCCTCAACCCTACTGTACCTAATAACCTTGCTCTTATTCACATTTACTCTTAACTTTCTTCTTTCACACACTTTACCAAACTCAGTCACCACCTTCTGCAGTTTCTCACATGAATCAGCCACCAGCGCTGTATCATCAGCGAACAACAACTGACTCACTTTCCAAGCTCTCTCATCCCCAGCAGAATTCATACTTGCCCCTCTTTCCAAAACTCTTGCATTCACCTCCCTAACAACCCCATCCATAAACAAATTAAACAACCATGGAGACATCACACACCCCTGCCGCAAACCTACATTCACTGAGAACCAATCACTTTCCTCTCTTCCTACACGTACACATGCCATACATCCTCGATAAAAACTTTTCACTGCTTCTAACAACTTGCCTCCCACACCATATATTCTTAATACCTTCCACAGAGCATCTCTTTCAACTCTATCATATGGCTTCTCCAGATCCATAAATGCTACATACAAATCCATTTGCTTTTCTAAGTATTTCTCACATACATTCTTCAAAGCAAACACCTGATCCACACATCCTCTACCACTTCTGAAACCACACTGCTCTTCCCCAATCTGATGCTCTGTACATGCCTTCACCCTCTCAATCAATATCCTCCCATATAATTTACCAGGAATACTCAACAAACTTATACCTCTGTAATTTGAGCACTCACTCTTATCCCCTTTGCCTTTGTACAATGGCACTATGCACGCATTCCGCCAATTCTCAGGCACCTCATCATGAGTCATACATACATTAAATAACCTTACCAACCAGTCAACAATACAGTCACCCCCTTTTTTAATAAATTCCACTGCAATACCATCCAAACCTGCTGCCTTGCCGGCTTTCATCTTCCGCAAAGCTTTTACTACCTCTTCTCTGTTTACCAAATCATTTTCCCTAACCCTTTCACTTTGCACACCACCTCGACCAAAACACCCTATATCTGCCACTCTATCATCAAACACATTCAACAAACCTTCAAAATACTCACTCCATCTCCTTCTCACATCACCACTACTTGTTATCACCTCCCCATTTGCGCCCTTCACTGAAGTTCCCATTTGCTCCCTTGTCTTACGCACTTTATTTACCTCCTTCCAGAACATCTTTTTATTCTCCCTAAAATTTAATGATACTCTCTCACCCCAACTCTCATTTGCCCTTTTTTTCACCTCTTGCACCTTTCTCTTGACCTCCTGTCTCTTTCTTTTATACATCTCCCACTCAATTGCATTTTTTCCCTGCAAAAATCGTCCAAATGCCTCTCTCTTCTCTTTCACTAATACTCTTACTTCTTCATCCCACCACTCACTACCCTTTCTAATCAACCCACCTCCCACTTCTTTCTTTCACACACTTTACCAAACTCACTCACCTGCTTCTGAAGTTTATCACATGAATCAGCCACCAGCGCTGTATTATCAGCGAACAACAATTGACTCACCTCCCAAGCTCTTTCATCCGCAACAGATTGCATACTTGCCCCTATTTCCAAATCTCTTCAATTCAACACCCTAGCAACCCCATCCATACGGAAATTAAACAACCATGGAGAGATCACACACCCTGCCGCAAACCTACATTCACTGAGAACCAATCACTTTCCTCTCTTCCTACACGTAAATATGCATTACATCTTAGATGAAAACTTTTCAATGCTTCTAACAACTTGCCTCCTACACAATATATTCTTCTTAATATCTTCCACAGAGCATCTCTATCAACTCTATCATTTGCCTTCTCGAGATCCATAAATGCTACATACAAATCCATTTGCTTTTCTAAGTATTTCTCACATACATTCTTCAAAGGAAACACCTGATCCACACATCCTCTACCACTTCTGAAACCACACTGCTCTTCCACAATCTGATCCTCTGTATATGCCTTCACCCTCTCAATCAATACCCTCCTATATAATTTACCAGGAATACTCAACAAACTTATACCACTGAAATTTTAGCACTCACTCTTTTCCCCTTTGCCTTTGTATAATGGCACTATGCAAGCATTCCGCCAATCCTCAGGCACCTCACCATGAATCATAAATACTTTGAATAACCTTACCAACCAATCAACAATACAGTCATCCCCTTTTTTGATAAATTCCACTGCAATACCATCCAAAACCGCTGCCTTGCCGGCTTTCATCTTCCGCAAAGCTTTTACTACCTCTTCCCTGTTTACCAAATAATTTTCCCCACTCTCTCACTTTGCACACCACCTTGACCAAAACACCCTATATCTGCTACTCTACCATGAAACACATTCAGCAACCTTCAAAATACTCACTCCATATCCTTCTCACATCACCACTACTTGTTATCACCTCCCCATTAGTCTCCTTTACTGAAGTTCCCATTTGTTCCCTTGTCTTACACACTTTATTTACCTAATTCCAAAACATCTTTTTATTCTCCCTAATATTTAATGATACTCTCTCACCTCAACTCTCATTTGCCCGCTTTTTCATCTCTTCTACCTTTCTCTTGACCTCCTGCCTCTTTCTTTTATACATCTCCCACTCAATTGCATTTTTTCCCTGCAAAAATCGTCCAAATGCCTCTCTCTTCTCTTTCATCAATAATCTTACTTCTTCATCCCACCACTCACTACCCTTTCTAATCTGCTCATCTCCCACGCTTTTCATGCTAGAAGCATCTTTTGCGCAAGCCATCACTGCTTCCCTAAATACATCCCATTCCTCCCCCACTCCCGTTACATCCTTTGCTGTAACCTTTTTCCATTGTCTTCAGTCTCTCCTGGTACTTCCTCACACAAGTCTCCTTCCCAAGCTCACTTACTCTCACCACTCTCTTCACCCCCACATTCCCTCTTCTTTTCCGAAAACCTCTACAAATCTTCACCTTCGCCTCCACAAGATAATGATCAGACATCCCTCCAGTTGCACCTCTCAGCACATTAACATCCAAAAGTCTCTCTTTCGCGCACCTATCAATTAACACGTAATCCAATAACGCTCTCTGGCTATCTCTCCTACTTACATACGTATACTTATGTATATCTCTCTTTTTAAACCAGGTTTTCCCAATCACCAGTCCTTTTTCAGCACATGAATCTACAAGCTCCTCACCATTTCCATTTACAACACTGAGCACCCCATGTATACCAATTATTCCCTCAACTGCCACATTACTCACCTTTGCATTCAAATCACCCATCATTATAACCCGGTGTCGTGCATCAAAACTACTAACACACTCACTCAGCTGCTCCCAAAACACTTGCCTCTCGTGGTCTTTCTTCTCATGCCCAGGTGCATATGCACCAATAATCCCCCATCTCTCTCCATAAACTTTCAATTTTACTCATATCAATCTAAAGTTTACTCTCATACACTCTATCACATACTCCCACCACTCCTGTTTCATGAGTTGTGCTACTCTTTCCCTTGCTCTTGTCCTCTCACTAACCTCTGACTTTACTCCCAAGACATTCCCAAACCACTCCTCCCCTTTACCCTAGAGCTTCGTTTCACTCGGAGCCAAAACATCCAGGTTCCTTTCCACAAACATTCTACCTATCTCTCCTTTTTTCTCATATTGGTTACATCCACACACATTTAGACACCCCAATCATAGCATCCGAGGAGGATGAGCACTCCTCGTGTGACTCCTTCTGCTTCCCCTTTTAGAAAGTTAGAATACAAGGAGGGGAGGATTTTTGGCCCCCCGCTCCCGTCCCTTTTAGTCGCATTCTACGACACGTGAGGAATGCGTGGGAAGTATTCTTTCTCCCCTATCCCCAGGGATATATATATTTTTTCTTTCTTTTTTTCAAACTTAGCCATTTCCCGCGTTATCAAGGTAGCGTTAAGAACAGAAGACTGGGCCTCTGAGGGAATACCCTCACCTGGCCCCCTTCTCTGTCCTTCTTTTCGAAAATAAAAAAAAAAAAACAAGAGTAGAGGATTTCCAGCCCCCCGCTCCCTCCCCTTTTAGTCGCCTTCTAAGACATGCAGGGAATACGTGGGAAGTATTCTTTCTCCCCTGATACAGCTTCATTCATATCCTAACCTCAGTCATAATATACAGTAAATATGCAAGCTATTGTGGACCAGCTTATTACTGAAAACTAGGTAAATTCACAGAACTATACTACTAGCTCTTACATAAACATAACTGAATTTATATATAAATCTAACATTCATCAAAGCAAAATGCAGAAGGTCATAGGCAGGTGTGGAATAGGTGGGCACAGCTGGGGCTTCCCACATGAAGGATAGGCCTCAGACTGTCATTCCATAAATGCATTGGCTTGTCACCGCCGCCTGAAGCAGCGGGTTTAACACCAAGAGCAATGAGGCTGCTGGTATAACCATTGGGCCTTTTGGGGTGTGATCCACGAGATGTAAAATGTTGATTATCATAACGCAGTTCTTCCATTTCATTAAAGAGGTTAAAATACGCAAAGATACTTTGTTATATCTAAGCTACTTCAAGATTTTCCTTGAAACAGTGCCCGTGCATCTATGGTCAGTGACCTTTGATCCTTCAGCAATGTTTATAGTTCTATCAACTGAAGTAGCAGGTGATTCATGTTTTCCTAATCTGTTGTACAGGCCATATTTATTCCATTTTCAATATTCAAAATGCCTACACAAGAGTGGTTGGTGCTAAATTTACTTCTGTGCAACATTTGATCAAGAGCTTACCGATATGAAAGTTCTAATTCATGTATACGCAGGTAACTAATCCATGATCCACCTGTACCTACCACCTATAATGAGACACAAAGGCCACCAGCAGCCAACGACTAAGCAAGCTACTCATATAGTTGCTGACTGGGCTAACTTGTGCATAATGCTGAAATAGAACTATCACATCAATTCTTTTTTATAAAATCATCATAAAATATGTGCTAATATTCATGTAAACAGCTAATTTATCTGGATAATACGTTTCAAGAAATCAGTGAAATGACAATCACAAGTAGAAACAGTAAAAAAGTATAATTAAGTACCAGTTATCTGACTTAGCCTAGAGACATGGAAGCAGTATGAATTTTATCTACATATAGCAACACTTTACCAGCAGTTAATTGTACAAAGACTGGTATAAAATAAAAAACTTTGGTTGTGCGCAGCCATCCAATAATTACAGTTTCTTAACTTACACCTCTAATTATGTCACAATGAAAAAGCAGTACATAAGGGCTATTACTTTTTATACAAATTTACTTCAATACTCTCACATTGAGTACCAGTATTTCTTAGTTTCATTACAATGCAGTCCATTGAATACTCAGACAATGACCTTATGGTTAAACATTATCTTATATCTGACAGTCTTTACTGAATACTTCTATCTGGCACTAGTGATAAAAACCTAGATCATCTAGTGATATAAAAGTTTACACAAAAAATGAAGGCTTTTCCTTATACCAATAACTTACATTATGGGCGGATCATTGTATAGCAACATTCAAACATCACAATGAATTTGTAATATGAGTTACTAATCAGCAAATCACTATTTGGGATGCTACAATATTTATGATAATACAGCTGGATGGGAAATATCTAATCCTCCTTGTACTTACTCGAATTCATCATAATTCATCTTTAATCTAAAACCTTGATATTGATTCAAACTGTTGCTATGAATACTTTCACATTTAACACCACAGAAGCACAGTGAAACAAGGATGGGGTCCAAAGGTTTGACACCCCAACCACCCTACTTTTTGTGATATATTATTGACACTTTAGAATTCCTACAGTGTAGCATGTGAAGGATCAGTGGCACCAAGCTTGAAGCCTCCATTCTTTTGTGTAAGAATATACTGACCCGAAAAATTCTTCAAGCACATTCGTGTTGCCTCACGGAGTTCAATGAGAAAGCCTTCAGGTACCTCAGAATCAGCCATGATACCATCTCCACAGGCATGCCACACACACTTTACTTTATGTACATATACACACACATATATATATATATATATATATATATATATATATATATATATATATATATATATATATATATATACATAAAGTATGTGAAAGAAGAATGTTGAGAGTAAATGTGAATAAGAGCAAGGTTATTAGGTACAGTAGGGTTGAGAGTCAAGTCAATTGGGAGGTAAGTTTGAATGGAGAAAAACTGGAAGAAATAAAGTGTTTTAGATATCTGGAAGTGGATCTGGCAGCGGATGGAACCATGGAAGCGGAAGTGAATCATAGGGTGGGGGAGTGGGCGAAAATCCTGGGAGCCTTGAAGAATGTTTGGAAGTCGAGAACATTATCTCGGAAAGCAAAAAGGGCTATGTTTGAAGGAATAGTGGTTCCAACAATGTTGTATGGTTGCGAGGCGTGGGCTATAGATAGAGTTGTGCGCAGGAGGGTGGATGTGCTGGAAATGAGATGTTTGAGGACAATATGTGGTGTGAGGTGGTTTGATCGAGTAAGTAATGTAAGGGTAAGAGAGATGTGTGGGAATAAAAAGAGCGTAGTTGAGAGAGCAGAAGAGGGTGTTTTGAAATGGTTTGGGCACATGGAGAGAATGAGTGTGGAAAGATTGACCAAGAGGGTATATGTGTCGGAGGTGGATGGGACGAGGAGAAGTGGGGTGAAAGGCGGGCAAGGAATAGAGTGAATTGGATCGATGTGGTATACCGGGGTCGACGTGCTGTCAGTGGATTGAATCTGGGCATGTGAATCGTCTGGGGTAAACCATGAAAAGTTCTTTGGGGCCTGGATGTGGAAAAGGAGCTGTGGTTTCGGGCATTATTACATGACACCTAGAGACTGAGTGTGAACAAATGGGGCCTTTGTTGTCTTTTTCTAGCGCTACCTCGCACACATGAGGAGGGGAGGGGGATGTTATTCCATGTGTGGGGAGGTGGCGATGGGAATAGATAAAGGCAGACAGTATGAATCATGTACATGTGTATATATTTATATGTCTGTGTGTGTATATATATATATATGTGTACATTGAGATGTACAGGTATGCATATTTGCGTGTGTGGACGTGTATGTATATACACGTGTATGGGGGTGGGTTGGGCCATTTCTTTCGTCTGTTTCCCTGCGCTAACTCGCTTAGGTGGGAAACAGCGACAAAGCAAAATATATATATATATATATATATATATATATATATATATATATATATATATATATATATATATATATATATATATATATATATATATATAGATAGATAGATAGATAGATAGATAGATAGATAGATAGATAAATATATGTAGAAGGAGTCACGCGGGGAGTGCTCATCCTCCGCGAAGGCTCAGATTGCGGTGTCTAAAAGTTTGTGGATGTAACCAACTTGAGAAAAAAAGAGAGATAGGTAGTATGTTTGAGGAAAGGAACCTGGATGTTTTGGCTCTGAGTGAAACGAAGCTCAAGAGTAAAGGGGAAGTGTGGTTTGGGAATGTCTTGGGAGGAAAGTCAGGGGATAGTGAGAGGACAAGAGAAAGGGAAGGAGTAGCACTAATCCTTAAACAGGAGTGGTGGGAGTATGTGACAGAGTGTAAGAAAGTAAACTCTAGAATGATATAGATGAAACTGAAAGTGGACGAAGAGAGATGGGTGATCAATGGTGCACGTGCACCTAGGCATGAGAAGAAAGATCATGAGAGGCAAGTGTTTTGGGAGCAGCTGATTGTGTTAGTAGTTTTGATGCACAAGACCGGGTTATAATGATGGGTGAATTGAAAGCAAATGTGAGTGATGTGGCAGTTGAGGGAATAATTGATGTACATGGGGTGTTCAGTGTTGTAAATGGAAATGGTGAAGAACTTGTAGATTTATGTGCTGAAAAAGGACTGGTGATTGGGAATACCTGGTTTAAAAAGAGAGTTATGCATAAGAATACGAATGTAAGTAGGAAAGATGCACAGAGAGCGTTATTGGATTACGTGTTCATTGATAGGCACCCGAAAGAGATACTTTTGGATGCTAATATGCTCAGAGGTGCAACTGGAGGGATGTCTGATCATTATCTCTTGGAGGCGAAAGTGAAACTTTGTAGAGGTTTTCAGCAAAGAAGAGAGAATGGTGGGATAAAGAGAGTGGTGAGAGTAAGTGAGCTTGGAAAGGAGACTTGTTTGAGGAAGTACCAGGAGAGACTGAGAACAGAATGGAAAAAGGTGAGAACAAATGACGGAAGGGGAGTGGGGGAGGAATGGTATGTATTTAGGGAAGCAGTGATACCTTGTGCAAAAGATGCATGTGGCATGAAAAGAGTGGGAGGTGGGCAGACTAGAAAGGGTAGTGAGTGGTGGGATGAAGGAGTAAGATTATTAGTGAAAGAGAAGAGAGAGGTAATTGGACAATTTTTGCAGGGAAATAATGCAAATGAGTGGGAGATGTATAAAACAAAGAGGTAGGAGGTCGAGAGAAAAGTGCAGGAGGCGAAAAGAGGGCAAATGAGAGTTGAGTTGAGAGAGTATCATAAGATTTTAGGGTGAGTAAAAAGATATTTTGGAAGGAAGTAAATAAAGAGCGTAAGTGCGAGACCGTTATCTCGGAAAGCAAAAATGAGTATGTTTAAAGGAATAGTGGTTCCGACAATGTTATATGGTTGCGAGGCGTGGGCTTTAGATAGAGTTGTGCGGAGGAGGATGGATGTGCTGGAAATGAGATGTTTGAGGACAATATGTGGTGTGAGTTGGTTTGATCGAGTAAGTAATGAAAGGGGAAGAGATATGTGTGGTAGTTTGGTTACATGGTGAGAATGAGGGACGAAAGATTGACAAAGAGGATATGTGTGTCAGAGGTGGAGGGAAGGAACGCGGAGAAGTAGGAGACCAAATTGATTGTAGTCGAAAAATGAAGTGAAAAAGATCTAGGGCGATCGGGGCCTGAATATGCAGGAGGGTGAAAGGCTTGCAAGGAATATAGTGAATTGGAACAATGTGGTATACCGGGTTCGACGTGCAGTCAATGGATTGAACCATTGCAAGTGAAACGTTTGGGGTAAACCATGGAAAGTTTTGTGGGGCCTGGAGTGGAAAGGGAGCTGTGGTTTCGGTGTAATATACATGACAGCTAGAGACTGATTGTGAACGAATGTGGCCTTATAGTCTTTTCCTAGTGCTGCCTCGCGCACATATGGGTGGAGGGGTTTGTCATATCATGTGTGGTGGGCTGGCGGCGGGAATGAATAAGGGCAGACAGTTTGAATTGTGTACATTTGTATATATGTATATGTTTGTGTAAATAAATTATACATTTCCTTTTTCCATAGCCAGAGGTTGAACCATTATGTGACATTCATTTTTTCATTCATTTCAAGCTAGAAGTTTCAGTTTTCTAAATTGTTTCTTACATTTTTCATATGTATATATATATGTGTGTGTGTGTGTGTGTGTGTATATGTGCGTATGTATGTGTATGTGTGTGTATGTGTATATGTATATATATATGTATATTATCCCTGGGGATAGGGGTGAAAGAATACTTCCCACGTATTCCTCGCGTGTCGTAGAAAGCGACTAGAGGAGACGGGAGCGGGGGGCCAGAAATCCTCCCCTCCTTGTATTAACTTTCTAAAATGGGAAACAGAAGAAGGAGTCACGCGGGGAGTGCTCATCCTCCTCTAAGGCTCAGAGTGGGGTGTCTAAATGTGTGTGGATGTAACTAAGATGTGAAAAAAGGAGAGATAGGTAGTATGTTTGAGGAAAGGAACCTGGATGTTTTGGCTCTGAGTGAAACGAAGCTCAAGGGTAAAGGGGAAGAGTGGTTTGGGAATGTCTGGGGAGTAAAGTCAGGGGTTAGTGAGAGGACAAGAGCAAGGGAAGGAGTAGCAATACTCCTGAAACAGGAGTTGTGGGAGTATGTGACAGAATGTAAGAAAGTAAATTCTCGATTAATATGGGTAAAACTGAAAGTTGATGGAGAGAGGTGGGTGATTATTGGTGCATATGCACCCGGGCATGAGAAGAAAGATCATGAGAGGCAAGTGTTTTGGGAGCAGCTGAATGAGTGTGTTAGTGGTTTTGATGCACGAGACCGGGTTATAGTGATGGGTGATTTGAATGCAAAGGTGAGTAATGTGGCAGTTGAGGGAATAATTGGTATACATGGGGTGTTCAGTGTTGTAAATGGAAATGGTGAAGAGCTTGTAGATTTATGTGCTGAAAAAGGACTGATGATTGGGAATACCTGGTTTAAAAAGCGCGATATACATAAGTATACTTATGTAAGTAGGAGAGATGGCCAGAGAGCATTATTGGATTACGTGTTAATTGACAGGCGCGCGAACGAGAGACTTTTGGATGTTAATGTGGTGAGAGGTGCAACTGGAGGGATGTCTGATCATTATCTTGTGGAGGCTAAGGTGAAGATTTGTATGTGTTTTCGGAAAAGAAGAGTGAATGTTGGGGTGAAGAGGGTGGTGAGAGTAAGTGAGCTTGGGAAGGAGACCTGTGTGAGGAAGTACCAGTAGAGACTGAGTACAGAATGGAAAAAGGTGAGAGCAATGGAAGTAAGGGGAGTGGGGGAGGAATGGGATGTATTTAGGGAATCAGTGATGGATTGCGCAAAAGATGCTTGTGGCATGAGAAGAGTGGGAGGTGGGTTGATTAGAAAGGGTAGTGAGTGGTGGGATAAAGAAGTAAGAGTATTAGTGAAAAAGAAGAGAGAGGCATTTGGACGATTTTTGCAGGGAAAAAATGCAATTGAGTGGGAGATGTATAAAAGAAAGAGACAGGAGGTCAAGAGAAAGGTGCAAGAGGTGAAAAAAAGGGCAAATGAGAGTTGGGGTGAGAGAGTATCATTAAATTTTAGGGAGAATAAAAAGATGTTCTGGAAGGAGGTAAATAAAGTGCGTAAGACAAGGGAGCAAATGGGAACTTCAGTGAAGGGCGCAAATGGGGAGGTGATAACAAGTAGTGGTGATGTGAGAAGGAGATGGAGTGAGTATTTTGAAGGTTTGTTGAATGTGTTTGATGATAGAGTGGCAGATATAGGGTGTTTTGGTCGAGGTGGTGTGCAAAGTGAGAGGGTTAGGGAAAATGATTTGTTAAACAGAGAAGAGGTAGTGAAAGCTTTGCGGAAGATGAAAGCCGGCAAGGCAGCAGGTTTGGATGGTATTGCAGTGGAATTTATTAAAAAAGGGGGTGACTGTATTGTTGACTGGTTGGTAAGGTTATTTAATGTATGTATGACTCATGGTGAGGTGCCTGAGGATTGGCGGAATGCGTGCATAGTGCCATTGTACAAAGGCAAAGGGGATAAGAGTGAGTGCTCAAATTACAGAGGTATAAGTTTGTTGAGTATTCCTGGTAAATTATATGGGAGGGTATTGATTGAGAGGGTGAAGGCATGTACAGAGCATCAGATTGGGGAAGAGCAGTGTGGTTTCAGAAGTGGTAGAGGATGTGTGGATCAGGTGTTTGCTTTGAAGAATGTATGTGAGAAATACTTAGAAAAGCAAATGGATTTGTATGTAGCATTTATGGATCTGGAGAAGGCATATGATAGAGTTGATAGAGATGCTCTGTGGAAGGTATTAAGAATATATGGTGTAGGAGGAAAGTTGTTAGAAGCAGTGAAAAGTTTTTATCGAGGATGTAAGGCATGTGTACGTGTAGGAAGAGAGGAAAGTGATTGGTTCTCAGTGAATGTAGGTTTGCGGCAGGGGTGTGTGATGTCTCCATGGTTGTTTAATTTGTTTATGGATGGGGTTGTTAGGGAGGTAAATGCAAGAGTTTTGGAAAGAGGGGCAAGTATGAAGTCTGTTGGGGATGAGAGAGCTTGGGAAGTGAGTCAGTTGTTGTTCGCTGATGATACAGCGCTGGTGGCTGATTCATGTGAGAAACTGCAGAAGCTGGTGACTGAGTTTGGTAAAGTGTGTGGAAGAAGAAAGTTAAGAGTAAATGTGAATAAGAGCAAGGTTATTAGGTACAGTAGGGTTGAGGGTCAAGTCAATTGGGAGGTGAGTTTGAATGGAGAAAAACTGGAGGAAGTGAAGTGTTTTAGATATCTGGGAGTGGATCTGGCAGCGGATGGAAACATGGAAGCGGAAGTGGATCATAGGGTGGGGGAGGGGGCGAAAATTCTGGGGGCCTTGAAGAATGTGTGGAAGTCCAGAACATTATCTCGGAAAGCAAAAATGGGTATGTTTCAAGGAAGAATGGTTCCAACAATGTTGTATGGTTGCGAGGCGTGGGCTATGGATAGAGTTGTGCGCAGGAGGATGGATGTGCTGGAAATGAGATGTTTGAGGACAATGGGTGGTGTGAGGTGGTTTGATCGAGTGAGTAACGTAAGGGTAAGAGAGATGTGTGGAAATAAAAAGAGCGTGGTTGAGAAAGCAGAAGAGGGCGTTTTGAAGTGGTTTGGGCACATGGAGAGAATGAGTGAGGAAAGATTGACCAAGAGGATATATGTGTCGGAGGTGGAGGGAACGAGGAGAAGAGGGAGACCAAATTGGAGGTGGAAAGATGGAGTGAAAAAGATTTTGTGTGATCGGGGCCTGAACATGCAGGAGAGTGAAAGGAGGGCAAGGAATAGAGTGAATTGGAGCGATGTGGTATACCGGGGTTGACGTGCTGTCAGTGGATTGAATCAAGGCATGTGAAGCGTCTGGGGTAAACCATGGAAAGCTGTGTAGGTACGTATATTTGCGTGTGTGGACGTATGTATATACATGTGTATGGGGGGGGGGGCCATTTCTTTCATCTGTTTCCTTGCGCTACCTCGCAAACACGGGAGACAGCGACAAAGTATAATAATAATATAATATAATGTTTGTGTGTATATATATATGTATATATATATATATATATATATATATATATATATATATATATATATATATATATATATATATATATATATATATATATATATATATATATATATATATATATATATATATATATATATATATGTATATATATATATATATGTATATTTTTTTTTTTTTTTTTGCTTTGTCGCTGTCTCCCGCGTTTGCGAGGTAGCGCAAGGAAACAGACGAAAGAAATGGCCCAACCCACCCCCATACACATGTATATACATACGTCCACACACGCAAATATACATACCTACACAGCTTTACATGGTTTACCCCAGACGCTTCACATGCCCTGATTCAATCCACTGACAGCACGTCAACCCCGGTATACCACATCGCTCCAATTCACTCTATTCCTTGCCCTCGTTTCACCCTCCTGCATGTTCAGGCCCCGATCACACAAAATCTTTTTCACTCCATCTTTCCACCTCCAATTTGGTCTCCCTCTTCTCCTCGTTCCCTCCACCTCCGACACATATATCCTCTTGGTCAATCTTTCCTCACTCATTCTCTCCATGTGCCCAGACCATTTCAAAACACACTATTCTGCTCTCTCAACCACGCTCTTTTTATTTCCACACATCTCTCTTACCCTTACGTTACTTACTCGATCAAACCACCTCACACCACATATTGTCCTCAAACATCTCATTTCCAGCACATCCATCCTCCTGCGCACCACTCTATCCATAGCCCACGCCTCGCAACCATACAACATTGTTGGAACCACTATTCCTTCAAACATATCCATTTTTGCTTTCCGAGATAATGTTTTCGACTTCCACACATTCTTCAAGGCTCCCAGAATTTTCGCCCCCTTCCCCATCCTATGATCCACTTCCGCTTCCATGGTTCCATCCGCTGCCAGATCCACTCCCAGATATCTAAAACACTTCACTTCCTCCAGTTTTTCTCCATTCAAACTCACCTCCCAATTGACTTGACCCTCAGCCCTACTGTACCTAATAACCTTGCTCTTATTCACATTTACTCTTAACTTTCTTCTTTCACACACTTTACCAAACTCAGTCACCAGCTTCTGCAGTTTCTCACATGAATCAGCCACCAGCGCTGTATCATCAGCGAACAACAACTGACTCACTTCCCAAGCTCTCTCATCCCCAACAGACTTCATACTTGCCCCTCTTTCCAAAACTCTTGCATTCACCTCCCTAACAACCCCATCCATAAACAAATTAAACAACCTTGGAGACATCACACACCCCTGCCGCAAAGCTACATTCACTGAGAACCAATCACTTTCCTCTCTTCCTACACGTACACATGCCTTACATCCTCACTGCTTCTAACAACTTGCCTCCCACACCATATATTCTTAATACCTTTCACAGAGCATCTCTATCAACTCTATCATATGCCTTCTCCAGATCCATAAATGCTACATACAAATCCATTTGCTTTACCCTCTCAATCAATACCCTCCCATATAATTTACCAGTAATACTCAACAAACTTATACCTCTGTAATTTGAGCACTCACTCTTATCCCCTTTGCCTTTGTACAATGGCACTATGCACGTATTCCGCCAATCCTCAGGCACCTCACCATGAGTCATACATACATTAAATAACCTTACCAACCAGTCAACAATACAGTCACCCCCCTTTTTTAATAAATTCCACTGCAATACCATCCAAACCTGCTGCCTTGCCGGCTTTGTGGAAGATGGGAGGGTATTGATTGAGAGGGTGAAGGCATGTACAGAGCATCAGATTGGGGAAGAGCAGTGTGGTTTCAGAAGTGGTAGAGGATGTGTGGATCAGGTGTTTGCTTTGAAGAATTTATGTGAGAAATACTTAGAAAAGGAAATGGATATATATATATATATATATATATATATATATATATATATATATATATATATATATATATATATATATATATATATATATATATATATATATATATATATATATTTATATATATGTATACGTTGAGATGTATAGGTAAGTATATGCGCGTGTGTGGACGTGAAAGCATATACATGTGTATATTGCTGACTCTGTTGTTGATTGGTTGGTAAGGATATTTAATATATTTGTGCCTCATGGTGAAGTGCCTGAGGATTAGCAGAATGCTTGGATAGTGCCATTGCACAAAGGCAAAGGGTATAAAGGTGAGTTTTCAAGTTAAAAAGGTATACGTTTTTTATTATTTCCTTTGAAAGTGTATGGGAGGGTATTGATTAAGAGAGTGAAGGAATGTACAGAGCATCAGATTGGGTAAGAACAGTGTGGTTTTGAAGTGGTAGAGGATGTGTCGATCAGGTGTTTGCTTTGAAGAATGCATGTGAGAAATTCTTAGAAAAACAAATGGATTTGTATATGGCATTCATGGATCAGGAAAGGCATAATAGACTCTATAGAGATGCTCTGTGGAAGGTATTAAGAATATGTGGTGTGGGAGGCAAGTTGCTAGAAGCAATGAAAAGTTTTTATCGGGGATGTAAGGCATGTATGCGAGTAGAAAGAGAGGAAAGTGATTGCATCTCAGTGAATGTCAGTTTGCGGAAGGAGTGCATGATGTTAGGGAGGTGAATGCAAGAGTTTTGGAAAGAGGGGCAAGTATGCAGTCTGTTGTGGATGAGAGAGCTTGGGAAATGAGTCAATTGCTGTTCGCTGATGATGCACCCCTGGTGGCTGATTCGTGTGAGAAACTGCAGAATCTGGTGACTTCGTAAAGAGTGTGAAAGAAGAAAGATGAAAGTAAATGTGAATAACAGCATGGTTATTAGGTACAGTAGGGCTGCGGGACAAGTCAATTGGGAGGTAAGTGTGAATGGAGAAAAACTGTAGGAAGTGTTTTAGATATCTGGGAGTGGGTTTGGCAGCGGATGAAAGCATGGAAGTGGAAGTGAATCATAGGGTGGGGTAGGGGGCGAAAGTTCTGAGAGCGTTGAAAAATTTGTGGAAGCTGAGAACATTATCTCGGAGAGCAAATGGGTATGTTTGAAGAAATAGTCGTTTCAACAATATTATATGGTTGCGAGGCATGGGCTATAGATAGTGTTGTGCGGAGAAGGGTGGATGTGTTGGAAATGAGATGTTTTAGGACAATATGTGGTATGAGGTGGTTTGACCGAGTAAGAAATGAAGGAGTAAAAAAGAGCAAAAAAGTGTGTGATTGAGAGAGCAGAAGAGGTCGTTTTGAAAAGGTTTGTTCACACAGAGAAAATGAGTGAGGAAAGATTGACAAAGAGGATATATATGTCAGAGGTGGAGGGAACAAGGAGAAGTGCGAGACCAAATTGGAGATCGAAGGATGGAGTGAAGGTGATTTTGAGCGACTGGGGCCTGAACGTAGAGGAGGGTGAAAGGCGTGCACGGAAGAGAGTGAATTGGAACGATATGGTGTAACGGGGCATATGAAGCGTCTGGTGTAAACCATGGAACGTTTTGTTGGGCCAGGATGTGGGAAGGGAGCTGTGGTTTCGGTGCATTATACATGACAGCTAGAGACTGAGTGAGAACGAATGTGGCCTTTCTTGTCTTTTCTTGGCGCGCGATGTCTCCATGGTTGCATGATTTGTTTATCTGCCAATCTATCATCAAACACATTCAACAAACATTAAAAATACTCAATCCATCTCCTTCTCACTTAACCACTACTTGTCATTACCTCCCCATTAATCTCTTTCTCCGATGTTCCATCTTACGCACTTTATTTACCTCCTTCCAAAACATCTTTTTATTCTCTCCAAATTTTAATGATACGCTCTCACCCTAACTCTCAATTGCCCTCTTTTTTTGCTTCTTGCACATTTCTCTTGATCTGCCTCCTTCTTTTATACAGCTCCCAGTTATTCGCACTGCTCCCCTGCAAAAATAGTCCAAACGCCTCTCTCTTCTCTTTCACTAACAATCTTACTTCTTCATCCAAGCACTCACTACCCTTTCTAATATGCCCATCTCCCACCTTTCTCATGCCACAAGAACCTTTTGCTGAAACCATTACTGCTTCCCTAAATACATCCCATTCCTCCCCCATTCCTCACCCAATCACGTTGCGCCTTTCACTCTCACCTTTTTCCATTCTGCACTCAATCTCTCTTGGTAATTCTTTACCCAGGCTCCTTTCCAAGCTCACTTACTCTCAAAACTCTCTTCACCCCAACATTCTCTCTTCTTTTCTAAAGACTTCTTCAATTCTTCACTTTAGCCTCCACTAGATAATGATCAGACATCCCTCTAGGTGCACCTCTCAGCACAAGAACATCCAAAAGTCTCTCTCTCACGCTCCTATCAATTCACACGTAATCCATTAATACTCCCTGACCATGTCTCCTACTTACATACGTATATATATATATATATATATATATATATATATATATATATATATATATATATATATATATATATATATATATATATATATATATATATATATATACATATATATATTATTTTTTATTTTGCTTTGTCGCTGTCTCCCGCGTTTGCGAAGTAGCGCAAGGAAACAACCCAACCCACCCCCATACACATGTATATACATACACGTCCACACACGCAAATATACATACCCATACATCTCAATGTACACATGCATATACACACAGAGACACATACATATATACACAAGCATACAATTCACACTGTCTGCCTTTATTCATTTCCATCGTCACCTCGCCACACATGGAATAACATCCCCCTCCCCCCTCATGTGTACGAGGTAGCGCTAGGAAAAGACAACAAAGGCACCATTCGTTCACACTCAGTCTCTAGCTGTCATGCAATAATGCCCGAAACCACAGCTCCCTTTCCACATCCAGGCCCCACACTACTTTCCATGGTTTATCCCAGACGCTTCACATGCCCTGATTGAATCCATTGACAGCACGTCGACCCCGGTATACAACATCGATCCAATTCACTCTATCCCTTGCCCGCCTTTCACCCTCCTGCATGTTCAGGCCCCGATCACTCAAAATCTTTTTCACTCCATCTTTCCACCTCCAATCTGGTCTCCCACTTCTCCTCGTTCCCTCCACTTCCGACACATATATCCTCTTGGTCAATCTTTCCTCATTCATTCCCTCCATGTGCCCAAACCATTTCAAACACCCACTTCTGCTCTTTCAACTACGCTCTTTTTATTTCCACACATCTCTCTTACCCTTACATTACTAACTCGATCAAACCACCTCACACCACATATTGTCCGCAAACATCTCATTTCTAGCACATCCACCCTCCTGCGCAAAACTCTATCCATAGCCGACACCTCGCAACCATACAACATTGTTGGAACGACTATTCCTTCAAACATAGCCATTTTTGCTTTCGGAGATAATGTTCTCGACTTCCACACATTCTTCAAGGCTCACAGGATTTTCGCCCCCTTCCCCACCCTATGATTCACTTCCGCTTCCATGGTTCCATCTGCTGCCAGATCCACTCCCAGATATCTAAAACACTTTACTTCCTCCAGTTTTTCTCCATTCAAACTTACCTCCCAATTGACTTGACCCTCAACCCTACTGTGCCTGATAACCTTGCTCTTATCCACATTTACTCTTAATTTCTTCTTTCTCACACTTTACCAAACTCGGTCACCAGCTTCTGCAGTTTCTCACATGAATCAGCCACCAGCGCTGTATCATCAACGAACAACAAATGGCTCACTTCCCAAGTTCTCTCATCCCCAAATATATATATATATATATATATATATATATATATATATATATATATATATATATATATATATATATATATATATATATATATATATATATATATATATATATATATATATATATATATATACAGAGGTATAAGTTTGTTGAGTATTCCTGGTGAATTATATGGGAGGATATTGATTGAGAGGGTGAAGGCATGTACAGAGCATCAGATTTGGGAAGAGCAGTGTGGTTTCAGAAGTGGTAGAGGATGTGTGGATCAGGTGTTTGCTTTGAAGAATGTATGTGAGAAATACTTAGAAAAGCAAATGGATTTGTATGTAGCATTTATGGATCTGGAGAAGGCATATGATAGAGTTGATAGAGATGCTCTGTGGAAGGTATTAAGAATATATGGTGTGGGAGGCAAGTTGTTAGAAGCAGTGAGGATGTAAGGCATGTGTACGTGTAGGAAGAGAGGAAAGTGATTGGTTCTCAGTGAATGTAGGTTTGCGGCAGGGGTGTGTGATGTCTCCATGGTTGTTTAATTTGTTTATGGATGGGGTTGTTAGGGAGGAGAATGCAAGAGTTTTGGAAAGAGGGGCAAGTATGAAGTCTGTTGGGGATGAGAGAGCTTGGGAAGTGAGTCAGTTGTTGTTCGCTGATGATACAGCGCTGGTGGCTGATTCATGTGAGAAACTGCAGAAGCTGGTGGCTGAGTTTGGTAAAGTGTGTGAAAGAAGAAAGTTAAGAGTAAATGTGAATAAGAGCAAGGTTATTAGGTACAGTAGGGTTGAGGGTCAAGTCAATTGGGAGGTGAGTTCGAATGGAGAAAAACTGGAGGAAGTGAAGTGTTTTAGATATCTGGAAGTGGATCTGGCAGCGGATGGAACCATGGAAGCGGAAGTGGATCATAGGGTGGGGGAGGGGGCGAGAATTCTGGGAGCCTTGAAGAATGTGTGGAAGTCGAGAACATTATCTCGGAAAGCAAAAATGGGTATGTTTGAAGGAATAGTGGTTCCAACAATGTTGTATGGTTGCGAGGCGTGGGCTATGGATAGAGTTGTGCGCAGGAGGATGGATGTGCTGGAAATGAGATGTTTGAGGACAATGTGTGGTGTGAGGTGGTTTGATCGAGTGAGTAACGTAAGGGTAAGAGAGATGTGTGGAAATAAAAAGAGCGTGGTTGAGAGAGCAGAAGAGGGTGTTTTGAAGTGGTCTGGGCACCTGGAGAGAATGAATGAAGAAAGATTGACCAAGAGGATATATGTGTCGGAGGTGGAGGGAACGAGGAGAAGAGGGAGACCAAATTGGAGGTGGAAAGATGGAGTGAAAAAAATTTTGTGTGATCGGGGCCTGAACATGCAGGAGGGTGAAAGGAGGGCAAGGAATAGAGTGAATTGGAGCGATGTGGTATACCGGGGTTGACGTGCTGTCAGTGGATTGAATCAAGGCATGTGAAGCGTCTGGGGTAAACCATGGAAAGCTGTATAGATATGTATATTTGCGTGTGTGGACGTATATATATTCATGTGTATGGGGGTGGGTTGGGCCACTTCTTTCGTCTGTTTCCTTGCGCTGCCTCGCAAACGCGGGAGACAGCGACAAAGCAAAAAAAAAAAAAAAAAATATATATATATATATATATATATATATATATATATATATATATATATATATATATATATATATATATATATATATATATATATATATTTATATTTATATTTATATTTATTTTGCTTTGTCGCTGTTTCCCGCGTTTTCGAGGTAGCGCAAGGAAACAGACGAAAGAAATGGCCCAACCCACCCCCATACACAATTTATATACATACACGTCCACACACGCAAATATACATACCTATACATCTCAATGTACATATATATATACACACACAGACACATACATATATACCCATGCACACAATTCACACTGTCAGCCTTTATTCATTCCCATCGCCACCTCGCCACACATGGAATACTCTCCCCCTCCCCCTTCATGTGTGCGAGGCAACGCTAGGAAAAGACAACAAAAGCCCCATTCGTTTACACTCAGTCTCCAGCTGTCATGCAATAATGCCCGAAACCACAGCTCTTTTTCCACATCCAGGCCACACAGAACTTTACATGGGTTACCCCAGACGCTTCACATGCCCTTGATTCAATCCACTGACAGCACGTCAACCCCGGTATACCATATCGATCCAATTCACTCTATTCCTTGCCCGCCTTTCACCCTCCTGCATGTTCAGGCCCCGATCACTCAAAATCTTTTTCACTCCATCTTTCCACCTCCAATTTGGTCTCCCACTTCTCCTCTTTCCCTCCACCTCCGACACATATATCCTCTTGGTCAATCTTTCCTCATTCATTCTCTCCATGTGCCCAAACCATTTCAAAACACACTCTTCTGCTCTCTCAACCACGCTCTTTTTATTTCCACACATCTCTCTTACCCTTACATTACTTACTCGATCAAACCACCTTACACCACACATTGTCCCTAAACATCTCATTTCCAGCACATCCACCCTCCTGCGCACAACTCTATCCATAGCCCACGCCTCGCAACCATACAACATTGTTGGAACCACTATTCCTTCAAACATACCCATTTTTGCTTTCCGAGATAATGTTCTGGACTTCCAAACGTTCTTCAAGGCTCCCAGGATTTTCGCCCTCTCCCCTACCCTATGATTCACTTCCGCTTCCATGGTTCCATCCGCTGCCAGACCCACTCCCAGATATCTAAAACACTTTACTTCCTCCAGTTTTCTCCATTCGATCTTACCTCCCAAGTTACTTGACCCTCAACCCTACTGTACCTAATAACCTTGCTGTTATTCACATTTACTCTTAACTTTCTTCTTTTACACACTTTACCAAACTCAGTCGCCAGCTTCTGCAGTTTCTCACATGAATCAACCACCAGCGCTGTATCATCAGCGAACAACAACTGACTCACTTCCCAAGCTCTCTCATCCACAACAGACTTCATACTTGCCCCTCTTTCCAAAACTTTTGCATTCACCTCCCTAACAGCCCCATCCATAAACAAATTAAACAACCATGGAGACATCACACACCCCTGCCGCAAACCTACATTCACTGAGAACCAATCACTTTCCTCTCTTCCTAAACGTACACATGCCTTACATTTTCGATAAAAACTTTTCACTGCTTCTAACAACTTGCCTCCCACACCATATATTCTTAATACCTTCCACAGAGCATCTCTATCAACTCTATCATATGGCTTCTCCAGATCCATAAATGCTGCATACATATATACATACATATATATATATATATATATATATATATATATATATATATATATATATATATATATATATATATATATATATATATATATATATATGTACATCACAAAAATCTACAAGCTCTTCACCATTTCCATTTACTTCACTGAACACCCTATGTACACCAACTGCCATATTATTCACCTTTGAGTTCAAATCACCCATCACTATAACCCGGTCTCTTGCATCAAAGCTGCACACGCACATATACATACCTATACATTTCAACGTATACATAGATAGACATACACATACTTATACAGTACATATATACACATGTACATAATTCATATTTGCTGCCTTTATTCCATCCTGTCGCCACCCCGCCACACATGGAATGACAGTCCCTTCCCCTCTTGCACGCGAGTTAGCGCTAGGAAAAGACAACAAAGGCCACTTCACACTAAGTCTGTAGCTGTCATGTATAATGCACCGAAACCACAGCTCCCTTTCCATATCCAGGCCCCACAAAACGTTCCCTGGTTGACCCCAGATGCTTTACCTTCCCTGGTTCAATCCATTGACAGTACTTCGACCCCGGTATACCATATCGTTCCAAGTCACACTATTCCTTGCACGCCTTCCACCCTCCTGCATGTTCAGGCCCAGATCGCTCAAAATCTTTTTCACTCCATCTTTCCACCTCCAGTTTGGTCTCCCACCTCTTGTTCCCTACACCTCTGACACATATATCCTTGCTGTCAATCCTTCCTCACTCATTCTCTCCAAGTAACCAAATCATTTTCAAACACCCTCTTTTGCTCTCTCAACCACCCTTTTTTTACAACCACACATCTCTCTTACCCTTCCATTATTTACCCGATCAAACCACCTCACATCACATATTGTCTTCAAACATCTCATTTCCAACACATCCACCCTCCTGCGCACAACTCTATCCATAGCCCACGCCTCGCAACCATATAACATTGTTGGAACCACTATTCCTTCAAACATAACCATTTTTGCTTTCCGAGATAATGTTCTCTCCTTCCACACATTTTTCAACGCCTACAAAACTTTTGCCCCCTCCCCTATCCTGTGACTCACATCCGCTTCCATGGTTCCATCCGTTGCCAAATCCACTCCCAGATATCTAAAACACTTCACTTCCTCCAGTTTTTCTCCATTCAAACTTACTTTCCAATTGATTTGTCCCTCAACCCTACTGTATCTAATAACCTTGCTCTTATTCACATTTACTCTCACTTTTCATCTTTCACACACTTTACGAAACTCAGTCACCAGCTTCTGCAATTTATCACCTGAATCAGCTACCAGCGCTGTATTATCAGCGAACAACAACTGACTCACTTCCTAAGCTCTCTCATCCACATCAGACTTCATACTTGCCCCTCTCTCAAAAACTCTTGCATTCACTTCCCAAACAACCCCATCCATAAACAAATTGAATAACCATGGAGACATCACACACACCTGCCGCAAACCGATATTCACTGAGAACCAATCACACACCTCTCTTCCTACTCGTAGGCATGCCTTACTTTCTCTGTAATAACTTTTCACTGCTTCTAACAACTTACCTACCACACCATATATTCATAATACCTTCCACAAAGCATCTCTATCAACTCTATCATATGTCTTTTCCAGGTCCATAAATGCTACATACAAATCCATTTGTTTCTTTAAGTACTTCTCACATACATTTTTCAAAGCAAACACCTAATCCACACATCCTCTACCACTTCTGAAACTACACTGCTCTTCTCCAATCTGATGCTCTGTACTTGCCTTCACCCTCTCAATCAATACTCTCCCATATAATTTCCCAGGAATACTCAACAAACTTATACCTTTGTATTTTGAGCACTCACCTTTATCCCCTTTGCCTTTGTACAAAGGCACTATGCATGCATCCCGCCAATCCTTATGTACCTTACCATGAGTCAGACATACATGAGATATCATTACCAACCAGTGAACAATACAGTCACCCGTTTTTTTAGTAAATTTTACTGCGATACCATCCAAACTCGCTGCCTTGCCGGCTTTCATCTTCCACAGTGCTTTTGCTATCTCTTCTCTGTTTACCAAATTATTCTCCCTAACCCTCTCACTTTCCACACCACCTCGACCAAAACACTCTATATCTGCCACTCAATCATCTAATCCATTCAACAAACCTTCAAAATATTCACTCCATCTCCTTCTCATATCACCACTACTTGTTATCACCTCCCCATTAGTCCCCATCACCGATGTTCCCATTTGTTCTCTTGTCTTGCGCACTTTATTTACATCCTTCTAAAACATCGTTTTGTTCTCCCTAAAATTTAATGATACTCTCTTACCCCAACTCTCATTTGCCCTCTTTTTCACTGCTTGCACCTTTCTCTTGACCTCCTGCCTCTTTCTTTTATACATCTCTCAGTCATTTGCATTATTTCCTTGCAAAACATGTCCAAATGTGCAAATGGAGGGATGTCTGATCATTATCTTCTGGAGGCGAAGGTGAAGATTTGTAGAGGTTTTCAGAAAAGATGAGAGAATGTTGGGGTGAAAAGAGTGGTGAGAGTAAGTGAGCTTAGGAAGGATACTTGTGTAAGGAAGTACCAGGAAAGACTGAGTACAGAATGGAAAAGAGTGAGAACAAAAGACGTAAGGGAAGTGGGGGAGGAATGGGGTGTATTTAAGGAAGCAGTAATGGCTTGCGCAAAGATACTTGTGGCATGAGAAGCCTGGGAGGTGGGCAGATTAGGAAGGGTAGTGAGTGGTGGGATGAAAAAGTAAGAGTATTAGTGAAAGAGAAGAGAGGGGAATTTGGACGATTTTTGCAGGGAAATAGTTTAAAGGACTGGGAGATGTATAAAGGTAAGAGGCAGGAAGTCAAGAGAAAAGTGCAAGAGGTGAAAAAGAGAGCAAATGAGAGTTGGGTTGAGAGAGTATCATTAGATTTTAGGGAGAATAAAAAGATGTTTTGGAAGGAGGCAAATAAAGTGCGTAAGACAAGGGAAGAAATGGCAACTTCAGTTAAGGGGGTTAATGGGAGGTGATAACAAGTAGTGGTGATGTGAGAAGGAGATGGAGTGAATATTTTGAAGGTTTGTTGAATGTGTTTGATGACAGAGTGGCACATATAGGGTGCTTTGGTCGAGGTGGTGTGCAAAGTGAGAGGGTTAGGGATAATGATTTGGTAAACAGAGAAGAGGTGGTAAAAGCTTTGCGGAAGATGAAAACCGGCAAGGCAGCAGGTTTGGATGGTATTGCGGTGAAATTTATTAAAAAAAGGGGGTGACTGTATTGTTGACTGGTTGGTAAGGTTATTTAATGTATGTATGACTCATGGTGAGGTGCCTGAGGATTAGCGGAATTCTTGCATAGCACCATTATACAAAGGCAAAGAGGATAAAATTGAGTGCTCAAATTACAGGGGTATAAGTTTGTTGAGTATTCCTGGGAAACTATATGGGAGGGTATTGACTGAGAGGGTGAAGGCATGTAGAGAGCATCAGATTGGGGAAGAGCAGTGTGGTTTCAGAAGTGGTAGAGGATGTGTGGATCAGGTGTTTCCTTTGTAGAATATATCTGAGGAATACTTTTAAAAGCAAATGGATTTGTATAAAGCATTTATGGATCTGGAAAAGGCATATAATAGAGTTGACAGAGATGCTCTGCGGAAGGTTTCAAGAATATATGGTGTGGGAGGCAAGTTGTTAGAACCAGTGAAAAGTTTCTATCGAGGATGTAAGGCATGTGTACGTGTACGAAGAGAGGAAAGAGATTGGTTCTCAGTGAATGTAGGTTTGCGGCTGGGGTGTGTGATGTCTCCATAGTTGTTTAATTTGTTTATGGATGGGGTTGTTAGGGAGGTGAATGCAAGAGTTTTGGAAAGAGGGGCAAGTATGCAGTCTATTGTTGAGGAGAGAGCTTGGGAAGTGAGTCAGTTGTTGTTCGCTGATGATACAGCGCTGGTGGCTGATTCATGTGAGAAACTTCAGAAGCTGGTGACTGAGTTTGGTGAAGTGTGAGAAAGAAGAAAGCTGAGAGCAAATGTGAATAAGAGCAAAGTTTTTAGGTAGAGTAGGGTTGAGGGACAACTCAACTGGGAGGTAAGTTTGAATGGAGAAAAACTGGAGGAAGTGAAATGTTTTAGATATCTAGGAGGGGATTTGGCAGTGGATGGAACCATGGAAGCGGAAGTGAATCATAGGTGGGGGAGGGGGCAATAAATCTGGGAGCGTTGAATAATGTGTGGAGTCGAGAACATTATCTCGGAAAGCAAAAATGGGTATGTTTGAAGGAATAGTGGTTCCAACAATGTTATATGGTTGTGAGGAGTGGGCTATAGATAGAGTTGTGCGGATGAGGCGGAGGTGCTGGAAATGAGATGTTTGAGGACAATATGTGGTGTGAGGTGCTTTGTTCTTGTAAGTAATGAAAGGGTAACAGAGATGTGTGGTAATAAAAAGAGTGTGGTTGAGAGAGCAGAGGAGGGTGTTTTGAAATGGTTTGGGCATATGTAGAGAATGAGTGAGGAGAGATTGACAAAGAGAATGGTTTGGGCATATGGAGAGAATGAGTGAGGAGAGACTGACAAAGAGAAACAAGGAGAAGTGGGAGACCAAATTGGAGGTGGAAAGATGGAGTGAAAAAGATTTTAAGTGATCTGGGCCTGAACATGCATGAGGGTGAAAGGCGTGCAAGGAATAGAGTGAATTGGAACGATGTGGTATACCGGGGTCGAACTGCTGTCAATGGATTAAAACAGGGCATATGAAGCGTCTGGAATAAACCATGGAAATTTCTGTGGGGCCTGGATGAGGAAAGGGAGCTGTGGTTTCGGTGTATTATTTCATGACAGCTAGAGACTGAGTGCGAACGAATGTGGCCTTTGTTGTATTTTCCTAGGGCTAACTCGCACGCATGAGGGGTTAGGGGGTTGTTATTGCATGTATGGCGAGGTGGCGATGGAAAAGAATATAGGCAGACAGTATGAATTATGGATATGTGAAAATATGTATATGTCTGCGTGTGTATGTATATGTATACGTTGAGATGTATAGGTATGTATATTTCCGTGTGTCGACGTGTATGTATATACATGTGTATTTGAGTGTGTCGGGCCATTCTTTCGTCTGTTTCCTTGCGCTACCTCGGAAACGCGGGAGACAGCGACAAAGCAATATATATATATATATATATATATATATATATATATATATATATATATATATATATATATATATATATATATATACATATATATAGGGGAGAAAGAATACTTCCCACGTATTCCCTGCGTGTCGTAGAAGGCGACTAAAAGGGGAGGGAGCGGGTGGCTGGAAATCCTCCCCTCTCTTTTTTTTTTTCCAAAAGAAGGAACAGAGAAGGGGGCCAGGTTAGGATGTTCCCTCAAAGGCCCAGTCCTCTGTTCTTAACGCTACCTCGCTAACGCGGGAAATGGCGAATAGTTTGAAAAAAAAAAAAAAAAATATATATGTATATATATATATATATATATATATATATATATATATATATATATATATATATATATATATATACATATATATATATATATATATATATATATATATATATATATATATATATATATATATATATATATATATATATATATGTATATATATATATATATATATATATATATATATATATATATATATATATATATATGTATATATGTATATAAATATATATATATATATATATATATATATATATATATATATATATATATATATATATATATATATATATATATATATATATATATATATATATTTATCATTTATTTTGCATTGCCGCTGTCTCCCGCGTTAGCTAGGTAGCGCAAGGAAACAGACGAAAGAATGGCCCAACCCACCCACATACACATATATATACATACACGTCCACACACGCAAATATCCATACCTATACATCTCAACATATACATATATATAAACACAGAGACATATACATATATACACATGTACATAATTCATACTGTCTGCCTTTATTCATTTCCATCGCCACCTTTCCACACATGAAAGAACAACCCCCTCCCCCATCATGTGTGCGAGGTAGCGCTAGGAAAAGACAACAAAGGCCCCATTCGTTAACACTGAGTCTCTAGCTGTCATGGAATAATGAAACGAAACAACAGCTCCCTTTCCACATCCAGACCCCACAGAACTTTTCCATGGTTTACCGCAGACGCTTCACATGCCCTGGATCGATCGATTGACAGCACGTCGACTCCGGTATACCACATCACACCAATTCACTCTATTCCATGCACGGCTCTCACCCTCCTGCATGTTCAGGCCCGATCACACAAAATCTTTTTCACTCCATCTTTCCACCTCCAATTTGGTCTCCCACTTCTCCTCGTTCCCTCTACCTCTGACAGATATATCCTCTTTGTCAATCTTTCCTCACTCATTCTCTCCATGTGACCAAACCATTTCAAAACGCCCTCGTTTGCCCTCTCATTGACACTCTTTTTATTACCACATATCTCTCTTTTCCTGTTATTACTTACTCGATCAAACCACTTCACACCGCATATTGTCCTCAAACATCTCATTTCCAGCACATCCACCCTCCTGCGCACAACTCTATCTATAGCCCACACCTCGCAGCCACACATCATTGTTGGAACCACAATTCCTTCAAAAATACCAATTTTTGCTTTCCGAGATAATGTTCTCGACTTCCACACATTCTTTAAGGCTCCCAAAATTTTCGCCCCCTCCCCCATCCTATGATTCACTTCCGCTTCCATGGTTCCATCCGCTGCCAAATCCACTCCCAGATATTCAAACTAACCTCCCAGTTGACTTAAACCTCAACCCTACCGTACCTAATGACCTTGCTCTCATTCACATTTACTTTCAACTTTCTTCTTTCAACCCCTTTACCAAACTCAGTCACCAGCATATGAAGTTTCTCACATGAATCAGCCACCAGCGCTGTATCATCATCGAATAACAACTGACTCACTTCCTAAGCTCTCTCATCCACAACACACTGCATACTTGCCCATCTTTCCAAAACTCTTGCATTCACCTCCCTAACAACCCCATCCATAAACTTTACCAAACTCAAGTCACCAGCTTCTGCAGTTTCTCACATGAATCAGCCACCAACGCTGTATCATCAACGAACAACAACTGACTCATTTCCCAAGCTCTCTCATCCACAACAGACTGCATACTTGCCCTTCTTTCCAAAACTCTTGCATTCACCTCCCTAACAACCCCATCCATAAACAAATTAAACAACCATGGAGACATCACACACCCCTGCAGCAAACCTACAATCACTGAGAACCAATCACTTTCCTCTCTTCCTACACGTACACATGCCTTACATCCTCGATAAAAACTTTTCACTGCTTCTAACAACTTGCCTCCCACACCATATATTCTTAATACCTTCCAAAGAGCATCTCTATCAACTCTATCATATGCCTTCTCCAGATCCATAAATGCTACATACAAATCCATTTGCTTTTCTAAGTATTTCTCACATACATTCTTCAAAGCAAACACCTGATCCACACATCCTCTACCACTTCTGAAACCACACTGCTCTTCCCCAATCTCATGCTCTGTACATGCCTTCACCCTCTCAATCAATACCCTCCCATATAATTTACCAGGAATACTCAACAAACTTATACCTCTGTAATTTGAGCACTCACTCTTATCCCCTTTGCCTTTGTACAATGGCACTATGCACGCATTCCGCCAATCCTCAGGCACCTCACCATGAGTCATACATACATTAAATAACCTTACCAACCAGTCAATAATACAGTCACCCCCTTTTTTAATAAATTCCACTGTAATACCATCCAAACCTGCTGCCTTGCCGGCTTTCATCTTCCGCAAAGCTTTTACTGCCTCTTCTCTGTTTACCAAATCATTTTCCCTAACCCTCTCACTTTGCACACCACCTCGACCAATACACCCTATATCTGCCACTATATCATTATACAGATTCAACAAATCTTCAAAATACTCACTAGATCTTCTCACAACAC
>NC_092225.1:45314492-45346992 GCF_036320965.1 Panulirus ornatus | reverse complement strand
GAATAGTGGTTCCAACAATGCTGTATGGTTGCGAGGCGTGGGCTATGGATAGAGATGTGCGCAGGAGGATGGATGTGCTGGAAATGAGATGTTTGAGGACAATGTGTGGTGTGAGGTGGTTTGATCGAGTAAGTAACGTAAGGTTAAGAGAGATGTGTGGAAATAAAAAGAGCGTGGTTGAGAGAGCAGAAGAGGGTGTTTTGAAATGGTTTGGGCACATGGAGAGAATGAGTGAGGAGAGATTGACCAAGAGGATATATGTGTCGGAGGTGGAGGGAACGAGGAGAAGAGGGAGACCAAATTGGAGGTGGAAAGATGGAGTGAAAAAGATTTTGTGTGATCGGGGCCTGAACATGCAGGAGGGTGAAAGGAGGGCAAGAAATAGAGTGAATTGGAGTCATGTGGTATACAGGGGTTGACGTGCTGTCAGTGGATTGAAGCAAGGCATGTGAAGCGTCTGGGGTAAACCATGGAAAGCTGTGTAGGTATGTATATTTGCGTGTGTGGACGTGTGTATGTACATGTGTATGGGGGGGGGTGGGTTGGGCCATTTCTTTCGTCTGTTTCCTTGCGCTACCTCGCAAACGCGGGAGACAGCGACAAAGTATAAAAAAAAAAAAAAAAAAAAAAAAAAAAAAAAAAAAAAATATATATATATATATATATATATATATATATATATATACATATATATGGATGGGCTGGAAATGAGATGTTTGAGGACAATGTGTGGTGTGAGGTGGTGATCGAGTAAGTATCGTAAGGGTAAGAGGGATGTGTGGAAATAAAAAGAGCGTGGTTGAGAGAGCAGAATATGGTGTTTTGAAATGGTTTGGACACATAGAGAGAATGATCGAGGAAAGATTGACCAAGAGGATATGTGTGTCGGAGGTGGAGGGAACGAGGAGAAGCGGGAGACCAAATTGGAGGTGGAAAGATGGAGTGAAAAAGATTTTGTGTGATCGGGGCCTGAGCATGCAGGAGGGTGAAAGGAGGGCAAGGAATAGAGTGAATTGGATCGATATGGTATACCCGGGTTGAGGTGCTGTCAGTGGATTGAATCAGGGCATGTGAAGCGTCTGAGGTAAACCATGGAAAGCTGTGTAGGTATGTATATTTGCGTGTGTGGACGTGTATGTATATACATGTGTATGGGGTTGGGCTGGGCCATTTCTTTCGTCTGTTTCCTTGCGCTACCTCGCAAACGCGGGAGACAGCGACAAAGCAAAAAAAAAAAAAGAAAAAAGAATATATATATATATATATATATATATATATTATCCCTTGGGATAGTGTCGTAGAAGGCGTGTCGTAGAAGGCGACTAGAGGGGACTTGAGCGGGGGGCCAGAAATCCTCCCCTCCTTGTATTTTTAACTTTCTAAAATGGGAAACAGAATAAGGAGTCACGCGGGGAGTGCTCATCCTCCTCGAAGGCTCAGACTGGGATGTCTAAATGTGTGTGGATGTCACCAAGATGTGAAAAAAGGAGAGATAGGTAGTATGTTTGAGGAAAGGAACCTGGATGTTTTGGCTTTGAGTGAAACGAAGCTCAAGGGTCAAGGGGAAGAGTGGTTTGGGAATGTCTTGGGAGTAAAGTCAGGGGTTAGTGAGAGGACAAGGGCAAGGGAAGGAGTAGCACTACTCCTGAGATAGGAGTTGTGGGAGTATGTGATAGAATATAAGAAAGTAAATTCTCGATTAATATGGGTAAAACTGAAAGTTGATGGAGAGAGATGGGTGATTATTGGTGCATATGCACCTGGGCATGAGAAGAAAGATCATGAGAGGCAAATGTTTTGGGAGCAGCTGAATGAGTGTGTTATCGGTTTTGATGCACGAGACGGGTTATAGTGATGGGTGATTTGAATGCAAAGGTGAGTAATGTGGCAGTTGAGGGAATAATTGTTATACATGGGGTGTTCAGTGTTGTAAATGGAAACGGTGAGAAGCTTGTAGATTTATGTGCTGAAAAAGGACTGGTGATTGGGAATACCTGGTTTAAAAAGCGAGATATAAATAAGTATACGTATGTAAGTAGGATAGATGGCCAGAGAGCGTTATTGGATTACGTGTTAATTGACAGGTGCGCGAAAGAGAGACTTTTGGATGTTAATGTGCTGAAAGGTGCAACTGGAGGGATGTCTGATCATTATCTTGTGGAGGCTAAGGTGAAGATTTGTATGGGTTTTCATAAAAGAAGAGTGAATGTTGGGGTGAAGAGGGTGGTGAGAGTAAGTGAGCTTGGGAAGGAGACTTGTGTGAGGAAGTACCAGGAGAGACTGAGTACAGAATGGAAAAAGGTGAGAACAATGGAAGTAAGGGGAGTGGGGGAGGAAATGTGATGTAATTAGGGAATCAGTGATGGATTGCGCAAAAGATGCTTGTGGCATGAGAAGAGTGGGAGGTGGGTTGATTAAAAAGGGTAGTGAGTTGTGGGATGAAGAAGTAAGATTATTAGTGAAAGAGAAGAGAGAGGCATTTGGACGATTTTTGCAGGGAAAAAATGCAACTGAGTGGGAGATGTATAAAAGAAAGAGACAGGAGGTCAAGAGAAAGGTGCAAGAGGTGAAAAAGAGGGCAAATGAGAGTTGGGGTGAGAGAGTATCATTAAATTTTAGGGAGAATAAAAAGATGTTCTGGAAGACAAGGGAGCAAATGGGAACTTCAGTGAAGGGCGCAAATGGGGAGGTGATAACAAGTAGTGGTGATGTGAGAAGGAGATGGAGTGAGTATTTTGAATGTTTGTTGAATGTGTTTGATGATAGAGTGGCAGATACAGGGTGTTCTGGTCGAGGTGGTGTGCAAAGTGAGTGGGTTAGGGAAAATGATTTGGTAAACAGAGAAGAGGTAGTAAAAGCTTTGCGGAAGATGAAAGCCGGCAAAGCAGCAGGTTTGGATGGTATTGCAGTGGAATATATTAAAAAAGGGGGTGACTGTATTGTTGACTGGTTGGTAAGGTTATTTAATGTATGTATGACTCATGGTGAGGTGCCTGAGGATTGGCGGAATGCGTGCATAGTGCCATTGTACAAAGGCAAAGGGGATAAGAGTGAGTGCTCAAATTACAGAGGTATAAGTTTGTTGAGTATTCCTGGTAAATTATGTGGGAGGGTTTTGATTGAGAGGGTGAAGGCATGTACAGAGCATCAGATTAGGGAGGAGCAGTGTGGTTTCAGAAGTGGTAGAGGATGTGTGGATCAGGCGTTTGCTTTGAAGAATGTATGTGAGAAATACTTAGAAAAGCAAATGGATTTGTATGTAGCATTTATGGATCTGGAGAAGGCATATGATAGAGTTGATAGAGATGCTCTGTGGAAGGTATTAAGAATATATGGTGTGGGAGGCAAGTTGTTAGAAGCAGTGAAAAGTTTTTATCGAGGATGTAAGGCATGTGTACGTGTAGGAAGAGAGGAAAGTGATTGGTTCTCAGTGAATGTAGGTTTGCGGCAGGGGTGTGTGTTGTCTCCATGGTTGTTTAATTTGTTTATGGATAGGGTTGTTAGGGAGGTGAATGTAGGAGTTTTGGAAAGAGGGGCAAGTATGAAGTCTGTTGTGGATGAGAGAGCTTGGGAAGTGAGTCAGTTGTTGTTCGCTGATGATACAGCGCTGGTGGCTGATTCATGTGAGAAACTGCAGAAGCTGGTGACTGAGTTTGGTAAAATGTGTGAAAGAAGAAAGTTAAGAGTAAATGTGAATAAGAGCAAGGTTATTAGATACAGTAGGGTTGAGGGTCAAGTCAATTGGGAGGTAAGTGTGAATGGAGAAAAACTGGAGGAAGTAAAGTGTTTTAGATATCTGGGAGTGGATCTGGCAGCGGATGGAACCATGGAAGCGGAAGTGAATCATAGGATGGGGGAGGGGGCGAAAATCCTGGGAGCCTTGAAGAATGTTTGGAAGTCGAGAACATTATTTCGGAAAGCAAAAATGGGTATGTTTGAAGGAATAATGGTTCCAACAATGTTGTATGGTTGCGAGGCGTGGGCTATGGATAGAGCTGTGCGCAGGAGGGTGGATGTGCTGTAAATGAGATGTTTGAGGACAATGTGTGGTGTGAGGTGGTTTGATCGAGTAAGTAATGTAAGGGTAAGAAAGATGTGTGGAAATAAAAAGAGCGTTGTTGAGAGAGCAGAACATGGTGTTTCGAAATGGTTTGGGCACATGGAGAGAATGAGTGAGGAAAGATTACCAAGAGGATATATGTGTCGGAGGTGGAGGGAACGAGGAGAAGTGGGAGACCAAATTGGAGGTGGAAAGATGGAGTGAAAAAGATTTTGTGTGATCGGGGCCTGAACATGCAGGAGGGTGAAAGGCGGGCAAGGAATAGAGTGAATTGGATCGATGTGGTATACCGGGGTTGACGTGCTGTCAGTGGATTGAATCAGGGCATGTGAAGCATCTGGGGTAAACCATAGAAAGTTGTGTGGGGCCTGGATGTGGAAAGGGAGCTGTGGTTTCGGGCATTATTGCTTGACAGCTGGAGACTGAGTGTGAACGAATGTGGCCTTTGTTGTCTTTTCCTAGTGCTACCTAGCACACATGAGGGGGGAGGGGAATGGTATTCCATGTAGGGCGAGGTGGCGATGGGAATGAATAGGGGCAGACAGTGTGAATTGTGTGCATGGGTATATATGTATGTGTGTGTGTGTGTATATATATGTGTACATTGAGATGTATAGGTATGTATATTTGCGTGTGTGGGCGTATGTGTGTGTACATTGTGTATGGGGGTGGTTTGGACCATTTCTTTCGTCTGTTTCCTTGCGCTACCTCGCAAACGCGGGAGACAGCGACAAAGCAAATTAGAAATAATAATGTATGTGAGAAATACTTAGAAAAGCAAATGGATTTGTATGTAGCATTTATGGATCTGGAGAAGGCATATGATAGAGTTGATAGAGATGCTCTGTGGAAGGTATTAAGAATATATGGTGTGAGAGGAAAGTTGTTAGAAGCAGTGAAATGTTTTTATCGAGGATGTAAGGCATGTGTACGTGTAGGAAGACAGGAAAGTGATTGGTTCTCAGTGAATGTAGGTTTGCGGCAGGGGTGTGTGATGTCTCCATGGTTGTTTAATTTGTTTATGGATGGGGTTGTTAGGGAGGTAAATGCAAGAGTTTTGGAAAGAGGGGCAAGTATGAAGTCTGTTGGGGATGAGAGAGCTTGGGAAGTGAGTCAGTTGTTGTTCGCTGATGATACAGCGCTGGTGGCTGATTCATGTGAGAAACTGCAGAAGCTGGTGACTGAGTTTGGTAAAGTGTGTGAAAGAAGAAAGTTAAGAGTAAATGTGAATAAGAGCAAGGTTATTAGGTACAGTAGGGTTGAGGGTCAAGTCAATTGGGAGGTGAGTTTGAATGGAGAAAAACTGGAGGAAGTAAAGTGTTTTAGATATCTGGGAGTGGATCTGGCAGCGGATGGAACCATGGAAGCGGAAGTGGATCATAGCGTGGGGGAGGGGGCGAAAATTCTGGGGGCCTTGAAGAATGTGTGGAAGTCGAGAACATTATCTCGGAAAGCAAAAATGGGTATGTTTGAAGGAATAGTGGTTCCAACAATGTTGTATGGTTGCGAGGCGTGGGCTATGGATAGAGTTGTGCGCAGGAGGATGGATGTGCTGGAAATGAGATGTTTGAGGACAATGTGTGGTGTGAGGTGGTTTGATCGAGTGAGTAACGTAAGGGTAAGAGAGATGTGTGGAAATAAAAAGAGCGTGGTTGAGAGAGCAGAAGAGGGTGTTTTGAAGTGGTTTGGGCACATGGAGAGAATGAGTGAGGAAAGATTGACCAAGAGGATATATGTGTCGGAGGTGGAGGGAACGAGGAGAAGAGGGAGACCAAATTGGAGGTGGAAAGATGGAGTGAAAAAGATTTTGTGTGATCGGGGCCTGAACATGCAGGAGGGTGAAAGGAGGGCAAGGAATAGAGTGAATTGGAGCGATGTGGTATACCGGGGTTGACCTGCTGTCAGTGGATTGAATCAAGGCATGTGAAGCGTCTGGGGTAAACCATGGAAAGCTGTGTAGGTATGTATATTTGCGTATGTGGACGTATGTATATACATGTGTATGGGGGGGGGGGGGGGTTGGGCCATTTCTTTCGTCTGTTTCCTTGCGCTACCTCGCAAACGCGGGAGACATCGACAATGTTCTCGACTTCCACACATTCTTCAAAGCTCCCAGCATTTTCGCCCCCTCCCCCACCCTATGATCCACTTCCGCTTCCATGGTTCTATCCGCTGCCAGATCCACTCCCAGATATCTAAAACACTTCACTTCCTCCAGTTTTTCTCCATTCAAACTCACCTCCCAATTGACTTGACCCTCAACCCTACTGTACCTAATAACCTTGCTCTTATTCACATTTACTCTTAACTTTCTTCTTTCACACACTTTACCAAACTCAGTCACCAGCTTCTGCAGTTTCTCACATGAATCAGCCACCAGCGCTGTATCATCAGCGAACAACAACTGACTCACTTCCCAAGCTCTCTCATCCCCAACAGACTTCATACTTGCCCCTCTTTCCAAAACTCTTGCATTCACCTCCCTAACAACCCCATCCATAAACAAATTAAACAACCATGGAGACATCACACACCCCTGCCGCAAACCTACATTCACTGAGAACCAATCACTTTCCTCTCTTCCTACACGTACACATGCCTTACATCCTCGATAAAAACTTTTCACTGCTTCTAACAACTTGCCTCCCACACCATATATTCTTAATACCTTCCACAGAGCATCTCTATCAACTCTATCATATATATATATATATATATATATATATATATATATATATATATATATATATATATATATATATATATATATATATATATCTTTCTTTCAAACTATCCGCCATTTCCCGCATTAGCAAGGTAGCGTTAAGAACAGAGGACTGGGCCATTGAGGGAATATCCTCACCTGGCCCCCTTCTCTGTTCCTTCTTTTGGAAAATTAAAAAAAAAAAAAAAACGAGAGGGGAGGATTTCCAGCCCCCGCTCCCTCCCCTTTTAGTCGCCTTCTACGACACGCAGGGAATACTTGGGAAGTATTCTTTCTCCCCTATCCCCAGGGATTAATATATATATATATATATATATATATATATATATATATATATATATATATATATATATATATATATATATATATATATATATATATATATACAGATAGATAGATAACCTCGACGAAAATGATTAGGATAAGTTCCCAACCGCAACTTTGTGTAATGATCACATTATAACATTTTCATTTTGTGGACAGGAAAGGGAACTTTTTAAAAAAAAATTATTTCGACAAATTGATCAAGTTTTCATAGACTTTCACTAATATTTATGTTACATTTATTTGTAACATGTATTACGTTGGGCAGACTGGTTAAGATCATTATTATAGATATAAGCAACATAATTACAGTATCAGAACAAGACACGAATACAATGCTTTGTTTAATGATGTTGAAAATCATGATCATTGTATAGACTAGAGCGAATTCAGAAGTTAACTGTGTCTCCTTTGCCATGAGAAATGTCACTGAATCTTTCATTATCAAATACACAAAGAATTGCAACATTAATATTAGTGAAGGTCTGTACAAAGTTGATGACCTTTTCGTAGGCAAAATTTGTAAACAGTTCCCTTTCTTGTACACATAATAGTATTTACGGAAGGGACATTACCAGACACGAAACCACCAATCCAAACCACCTTTCGGTAACTCTTGTTTACCAATGGCGTCTCAGCTACGTCTCTTCCTTGCGTGTCAACTGACTGTTGTACATCATCTATCTCATTCTTGCATATCCCCTGACGATGTGATCATTTGACGAAAGTGCACTTGGAAAATTATCGTTTCATTTCCCCCGAAGTTATATGCACATCTTGCACTCCATTATATATATATATATATATATATATATATATATATATATATATATATATATATATATATGCACATCTTGCACTCCATTATATATATATATATATATATATATATATATATATATATATATATATATATATATATATATATATATATATATATATATATTCCCTGGGGATAGGGGATTAAGAATACTTCCCACGTATTCCCTGCGTGTCGTAGAAGGCGACTAAAAGGGGAGGGAGCGGGGGGCTGGAAATCCTCCCCTCTCGGTTTTTTTTTTTTTTTTTCTTATTTTCCAAAAGAAGGAACAGAGAATTGGGCCGGTTGAGGGTATTCCCTCAGAGGCCCAGTCCTCTGTTCTTGGCGCTACCTCGCTAGTGCGGGAAATGGCGACTGGTTTGAAAAAAAAAGAAAAAAAAAAAAAAATATATATATATATATATATATATATATATATATATATATATTTATATATATTATCCCTGGGGATAGGGGAGAAAGAATACTTCCCACGTATTCCCTGCGTGTCGTAGAAGGCGACTAAAAGGGAAGGGAGCGGGTGGCTGGAAATCCTCCCCTCTCGTTTTTTTTTAATTTTCCAAAAGAAGGAACAGAGAAGGGGGCAAGGTGAGGATATTCCCTCAAAGGCCCAGTCCTCTGTTCTTAACGCTACCTCGCTATCGCGGGAAATGGCGAATAGTATAAAAAAAAAAATATATATATATATATATATATATATATATATATATATATATATATATATATATATATATATATATATATATATATATATATATATATATGCGGTCGACCTTGGGCGATTTGTGAATGCGTCACGGTGAGGAAGCATATAAACATACTCCCACTAAAAGATTTCATAAACACACAAAAAGCAAGATGAACATCATCCTTCATGTATCTGTCTCAGTGGGGCAATTCGGCTAACATAAACAGTGGAGGCGTTGTGGGGAGGAGGTTGTGGCGTAGGCTACAGAGGGTGGTGAAGGCGACGTGAGCTATAAGAGCTGTGGGCAGGAGGAAGTGGTGTGGGGAGAAGTGTGGTGACCACGACGTGAGCTGTAAGTGGTATGAATAAGACGGGATTTTGAAGGCGACGTGAACTATAGGTGTAGACAAGAGGTGTTGTGGGTAGGAGGATGTGGTGATGGCGAGTAAGAGTATTGAGGGCGATATAAGCCGTAGTTGCTTTGGGCAAGAGGTGGTGGTGTGGGGAGGCAGTGTCGGAGGGTCATATGAAAGTGATGTGGGCAGGTGGAAGTATTGTGAACAACGCGAGTTGGAGGTGGTGTGGGCGGAAGATGGTTTGGACAACATGAACTGAAGGTGGTTTGGCCAGGAGGAGTTTTTGTGGGCAAGATGTGGTGTGGGGAAGAGGAGGGGGTATGGGCAGGAGAAAGAGACGTGGGCAGGGAAAGTTGGTGTGTAGAGTTGGTGTTGTGAATAAAAGGATGTAGCGTGGGCAAGATAGAGGGTGAGGGTGATGTGAACTGTGGGTGTTGTAGGCAGGAGGAGAGGGCATGTGCAAGAGGAGGTTGTGTGGGCAGAAGGTAGTGTCGTCAAGAGGGGTGATGAGGGTGACGTGATCTGTTCGTGTTGTGGATAGGAGGGGGTAATGCAGGCTGGAGGGGGTTGTGTGTGCAACGTGAGCTGTGTTTGCTGCATGGAGGAGGAGATGGTTTGGGCAGCAGGAGGTGGCGTAAGCAAATGTATGTGGTGTGGGCGGGGGAAGATGGTGAGGGCAGGAGATGGTGGTGTGAGTGACATGGGTAAGAGAAATTGGTGTTGGTGAGATGGGTAGGAGAAGGAGCTCGTGTAGGTGAAGAAGGCGGGAGATGGTGGTGTGGGCAGTAGATGGTGTGGGTAACGTAGGTAGGTGAAGCTGGTTTGGATGAGATGAGCAGGCTAAGGTGCTGTGGGTGACGTGGGCCATGAGGGGCTTGTGTGGGTGAGATGAGCAGAAGGAGGTGTGGGTGAAGTGGGTGACGGGGGGGAGGGGGGAGGTGGTGTGGGCAGGGAAAGCTGGTGTTGGTAGTGTGAGCAGGAGGAGGTTGTATGGGTAGAGGTGGCTAGGCGAGTATGCAGCTGAAAAGCACAGTTTTCAAGAGGATGTGGTGGACCTTCACAAATGTTTGGACTGACCTTCAGCACACTGCCTGGGGAGCCTTCTCTTACCCTACACTGCCTGGGGAAATATCTCTAACTCTTCACCATCTGGAGAACCTTCTCGTACTGTACACTATCTGGGTAACTTTCTTTTACTCCACACTGTCTGGGTAACCTTCTCTTTCTCCACAATGCATGGGGAACCTTCTCTTACTCTACACTGTCTGGGGAATCTTCCTTTATCTTACTCTTCATTGGCTAGAGAACCATCTCTTACTCTGTATTATCTGAGAACCTTTTCTTACTCTGCACTGTGTGGGGAACCTTGTCGTATTCTACACTGATGAACCTTCTCGTGCTCTACACTGTCTGAAGAACCATCTCTTACTCTACACTCTCTCGGGAACCTTCTCTTACTTTACGTTGTTTGGGGAGCCAGTAATTGATTTACGCTTCCATGAGAGCTGCCCACACTGCCTGGGGAGCCTGTACTTACCCTGAAGTGTTAGGGAGAATGTACTTACCTACAATTCCTGGGGAGTTTGCTTGTAGTTACTCTACTCCTTACCTTATTGTACCTACGGTGGATGGTCTTACCGTGAACTGGCTGAGGAGAGTGTTCTTACCCTATACTATCTGGGGTTTTTGCTTTTACCCTACACTTACGGAGAAGCCTGCTTTGCACTGCATTACGTAAATGGCCCTTTCTTTCTCTACAATGGTTGGGCAGTCTATTCTATTTCCACACTGGCTGGGAGCACCGCCTTTACGTTAAGCCTCCTGATAAGGGGCGTACAATTTCAATATGTTCTCCTAGACAATGTTTATCCGCCGTATTTGCTCGACAGCCCCTGCATCTGTGTCTTTGTTTACCGCGACTCCTACAGGTGTAAACAGAGGGGCCACAATAACCGCTACACGAGGAAATTTAAAGTTAGGAATATGGGCCATTTTCAGTTTTCTTTTCGCACACATGTTTATTCGGGATCTAGTCGTACTGTAGGACAAAAAAAAATGTTAGTTCATAGACGACAGATCGTGACCCCATAGAAACTTCCATGCGATCCCATAGGGGAAACGACCCACCGTCTGAACATGGGATCTATAAGGAGTATTTTCGTAACCTACACTGCCTGGAGTAACTGTTCTTACCCTTCACACTATCAGTGAGACTATGAGCTACTGCTCAAGTCTGATGAGAAGATGTGACATATCACTGAGAAGGTGGGACGTGAGATTGTGTTATGGAACCAGTAGAGCGATGTATTAGTGTAACAGTGGCCATGGCACTCTAAGAGGCGTCGCGGAGAGACAGGAATAACCAGTGGGAATCCCAACATATGCAAGGACTTTCCTGTTTGCGTGATGACTCAACATGGCTGAAGGAACCTTTGATCACTAGCTAGTGACGATGCTCATTGTCAGTATTCGGCATCTAATTACAAAGATTTGCCTCCCGTTATAAAAGTAAGCAACATTTTCCAGAAAAATGATGGAATTATATAAATCAGTCAGTAAATTGACATAGTCTTGCAATATTGTAGTAAGATATGTAAAGAAACGTAACTAAGTTGTGGCAGTGTCTGGCAGCTACATAGTCTGTCAACAAACAAGGGCAGCGGTTAGCAGCAGGATCTCAGCCCACATTACCTCCCACAATGTTGACCTACGTACTACCCTTGCTGCTGGCGCTGGCCGCTATTACTGCTGCCCTGCAAACCACCCACTACTCTTCCACAGAGAGTGCGACCATGGGAGCTTCAATGGTAGTTAACCAACTCGCTATTCTCAGGATGCTGGAAGAGTCCACCAACTCGTGTTCTGCAGGTAAGTATCCCTGTTTAGATCTACTTCAACACTAGGAACCATTTCTGACCCGCACGATCAGCTAATGACAAGATGCGTTGATGATCCTAGTACCTACTACTGTCTATGTGGACGAACTTGTGACATAGTCACAAATGCTGTTCACCAAGATGAACCAGTGACACTGGTGATCAGTGACTAAATGAGTACCTTTGGGGCCTGGTAGCAAGTAGCGACAAAAGTAATGATCTAGTGGCCCTAATGACTAGAACTGATGAAAAAAACTGATGAAAAATAATATGCAAGTGGGCCTGGTGACCATACCAGCCCTGCTGACCACTGCTGACAAACACAGTAAACTAATGTTATAATGATTAATGTGACGACTGTGTGACCTACTGACCATACATGTCAACCTAGTAGCCAGTGCTGGAAAAGCATGAATTTGTGAGCTTGGTTACAAGTACTGACCAACAGGGTGAGTTGGTGACTCTGTTTTAGTTTTTACTTTTAGAATATCTATGGTCTAGATATACACAGACAAACCATTTCGGTGAGAGTATGGGTGGATGGCGCTTTTATAGGGATAGGTGGAAACAAAAAGAAAACGTCCAGTGGGTTCAGTATATCGACATATGTGGGTCTGACGTAGGCCCGAATGGGGCCCAGGGACCCAAAGGTGTCCCTCTCTCGTCAAGAGGGAAGGAGTTGTGGGATACACCAGGTAAATGATATATAGTTATAGGATAGTACATGATGCTGACAGCAACATAGATAATAATATTTGTGTGATATAAAGTAAGTTTGAAATATGTTATACAGATGATTTTGTTGATATTTGAGTAATCACAATAATTACATGTTCACTAAAGTGTGTGTTTGGAACAGGACACAACAATGATAGCTGTATGAGAGGTCAAAGGCTCATCACATGTTGGCCATACAGTTACCAAATATAGTAGCACTGGGCAAGCTGTTAACATTCACAGTAAGATAAAGAGGGTAAAACTATATTGTACACTGGACGTTGGAGCTACAGAACCTACTTGTGCATGAATATAAAGGTGCTCAGATAGCTCAGGGTAAGGCTAATTTTAGATGTAGTGTCAGAATGTCTTCAAAGATATCACTATCAACTAGATATTATCAATAAGATAATCAAAAAGCCTTAAGATATAAGATCATGATTTTGGGACATTCGCTAATATAGTGTGGTAACTTATGTTCATCTGGCAGAGAGCATAATCGCCATTTAGAATGTTCAGGATCATATTATGGCATAACTTACCTCATGTACGTATAACTACTACACAATTATTCGGCGTCCTTGACTCTAACACGCCCGCAACGATCCCTGTTGTAATTGGTACCCCTGTCTGTGATGTGTGTGTGTGTGTGTGTATGTGTGTGTGTGTGTGTGTGTGTGTGACGATAATATGATGTTTTCTATAGCCTCATGTCGTATGTAATGGTTAGTAAACGGGAAAACATAGTGTAGGTACAAAATCCTCTAAACAGCACTATCCTCTGTAATATGATAATCAGATCCACGTTGATGTGTGCATGAGAACATACAACACGGTGTGCCACGTAGGTATTTCTTACACCAATATAATGGCGGTAAGCACATTATTTAGTTGTTCACATATTTGTCCTTGTAGGATATGAGGACTGAGCTGCCTTGATGGCAACTGACGTAATCAACTTGGAGAGGTTTGATGTGAGGAAGTGTTAGGGTCGCTGGTGCAAGATGTGTTGGTGTTGGTGGACACAGAGGCCGTAGCTGCTGGAGTCGCCTAAGGTCGAGCCGACTACGATACCCTGATGATGAATAATAGGGTAATAATGGGCTATTTCAGGGAGCGGATTGCGGTCATTACTGACGTAATAAATGTCGTGCAAAATTAGAGGCGACTGCGGGGTGTGTGGCACACTTGGCTCTATAAACTTCATTAACACATTCAGTAAAGTCAGTCAGTGTAGCAAGGGTAAGCTCAGTTCTCATATCGATTAATCTGGTCGACAAAGAAAAACTCTGGTCGCCGACGGAAAACTCTGGTCGACAAGGGAAAACCCTGGTCGACAAAGGAAAACTCTGGTCGACAAAGGAAAACTCTGGTCGACAAGGGAAAACTCTGGTCGACGAAGGAAAACTCTGGTCGACAAGGGAAAACTCTGGTCGACGACGGAAAACTCTGGTCGACAAGGGAGAACCTGAAATTAGTGGCATAGGTATATTTTGTACCCCCTCAACGAGACGAAAACATTTCGGATCAACTATAGACATGTGGATGGCATGATAAGTTACACCTAGTGACTGTATCAACAACGACATAATGAAGACACATTATGACCTGACTGACCATCACAACTATAGTTACTTACTACCTTGTGACAAATGATGACAAACCACTAACCAGCATATACATATATATATGTATATATATATATATATATATATATATATATATATATATATATATATATATATATATATATATATATATATATATATATATATATATATATATATATTATGTATATATATATATATATATATATATATATATATATATATATATATATATATGTATATATATATATATATATATATATATATATATATATATATATATATATATATATATATATATATATATATATATATATATATATATATATATATATATGTATATATATATATATATATATATATATATATATATATATATATATATATATATATATATATATATATATATATATATATGTTTATGCTGGTTACTGGCTGGTCATCATTTGTCACAAGGTAGTAAGTAACTATAGTCGTAGAAGGCGACTAAAAGGGGAGGGAGCGGGGGGCTGGAAATCCTCCCCTCTCTTTTTTTTTTTTTTTTTCCAAAAGAAGGAACAGAGGGGGCCAGGTGAGGATATTCCAAAAAAGGCCCAGTCCTCTGTTCTTAACGCTACCTCGCTAACGCGGGAAATGGCGAATAGTTTAAAAGAAAGAAATATATATGTATATATATATAAATATATATATATATATATATATATATATATATATATATATATATATATATATATATATATATATATATATATATATATATATACATATATTATACTTAATCGCGGTCTCCCGTGTCAGCGAGGTAGCGCAAGGAAACAAACGAAAGAATGGCCCAGCCCGCCCACATACACATGTATATACAGAGACACCCACACACGCACATATACATACATATGTATTACAACGTAAACATACATACATACATATACGCGTATATACACATGTACACACTCACACTTGCTGCCTTCATCCATTTCCGTCGCCACCCCGCAACATATGAAATAGAATCCCTCCCCCCTACCTGCTTGAGGTAGCTCTAGTAAAAGACAACAAAGGCCACATTCGTTCACACTCAGTCTCTAGCTGTCATGTATAATGCACCGAAACCACAGCTCCCTTTCCACATCCAGGCCCCACAAACCTTTCCATGGTTTACCCCAGACGCTTCACATGCCCTGGTTACATTGACAGCACGTCGACCCCGGTATACCACATCGTTCCAATTCACTCTATTCCTTGCACGCCTTTCATCCTCCTGGATGTTCAGGCCCAGATCGCTCAAAATCATCTTCACTCCATCCTTACAACTCCAATTTGGTCTCCCACTTCTCGTTCCCTCCACCTGACACATATATCCTCTTTGTCAGTATTTCCTCACTCTTTCTCTCCATGTGAACAAACTATTTCAACATATCCTCTTCTGCTCACTCATCTACACTCTTTATTACCACACATCTCTCACTCTTTCGTTACTTATTCGATTAAACCACCTCACACCACATATTGTTCTCAAACATCTCATTTCCAACACATCCAACGTCCTCCTCAAAACCCTGTCTATAGCGGGGGGCTGGAAATCCTCCCCTCACTTTTTTTTTAATTTTCCAAAAGAGGGAACAGAGAAGGGGCCCAGGTGAGGATATTCCCTCAATGGCCCAGTCCTCTGTTCTCAACGCTACCTCGCTAATGCGGGAAATGGCGAATAGTATGAAAGAAAAAAAGAATATCCCTGGGGATATGGGAGAGAATACTTCCCACGCATTCCTCACGTGTCGTAGAAGGCGACTAAAGGGGACGGTAGCGGGGGGCGAGAAACCTTCCCCTCCTTGTATTTTTACTTTCTAAAAGGGGAGACAGAAGGAGTCACGCGGGGAGTGCTCATCCTCCTCGAAGATTCAGATTGGGGTGTCTAAATGTGTGTGGATGTAACCAAGATGTGAAAAAAGGAGAGATGCGTAGTATGTTTGAGGAAAGGAACCTGGATGTTTTGGCTCTGAGTGAAACGAAGCTCAAGGGTAAAGGTAAAGAGTGGTTTGGGAATGTTTTGAGAGTAAAGTTCAGGGGTTGGTGAGAGAAGTGCAAAAGAAGGAGTAGCACTACTCCTGAAACAGGAGTGGTGGGAGTATGTGATAGAGTGTAAGAAAGTAAACTCTAGATTGCTATGGGTAAAACTGAAAGTGGACGAAGAGAGATGGGTGATTATTTGTGTGTATGCACCTGGTTTTGAGAGGAAAGATCATGAGAGGAAAGTGTTTTGGGAGCAGCTCAGTGAGTGTGTTAGTAGTTTTGATGCACGAGACCGGGTTATAGTGATGGGTGATTTGAATGCAAAGGTGAGTAATGTGCCAGTTGAGGATATAATTGGTGTACATGGGGTGTTCAGTGTTGTAAAAGGAAATGGTAAATAATTTATAGATATGTGTGCTGAAAAAGGGCTGGTGATTGGGAATACCTGGTTTAAAAAGAGAGATATATATAAGTATACGTATGTAAGCAGGAGAGCTGGCCACAGAGCGTTATTGGATTACGTGTTAAATGATAGGAGTGTAAAAAAAAGAATTTTGGATGTTTGCTGAGAGGGGCAAATGATCATTATTTTGTAGAGTCGAAGGTGAATATGTGCATAGGTTTTCAGAAAAGAAGAGATTGGTGAGAGTAAGTGATCTTGGAAAGGAGACTTGAGTGAGGAAGTACCAAGAGAGATTACATGCAGAATGGAAAAAAGTGAGAGCAAATGACGCAAGGGGAGTGGAGGAGGAATGGGATGTATTGAGGGAAGCAGTGATGGCTTGCTTAAAAGATGCCTGTAGCATGAGAAAGGTGGGAGGTGAGCAGATTAGAAAGGGTAGTGAGTGGAGGGATGAAGAATAAGATAGTTAGTGAAAGAGAAGAGAGAGGAATTTGGACGATTTTTGCAGGGTAATAGTGCAAATGAATGGGAGATGTATAAAAGAATCAGGTAAGATATCAAAAGAAAGGTGCAAGAGGCGAAAAAGAGGGCAAATGAGAGTTGGGGTGAGAGAGTATCATTAAATTTTCGGGAGAACAAAAAGATGGTTTGGAAGGAGGTAAATAAAATGCGTAAGACAAGAAAACAAATGGGAACATCGGTGAAGGGGGCAAATGGGGAGGTAATAATAAATAGTGGTGAAGTGAGAGGGAGATGGAGTGAGTATTTTGAAGGTATGTTGTATGTGTTTGATGATACGGTGACGGATATAGGGTGTTTTGGTCGAGATGGTGTGCGAAGTCAGAGGGTTAGGGAGAATGATTTGGTAAACAGAGAAGAGGTAGTGAAAGCTTTGCGGAAGTTGAAAGCCGGCAAGGCGGCGGGTTTGGATGGTATTGCTGTGGAGTGTATTAAAAAAGGGGGTGACTGTTTTGTTGACTGGTTGGTGAGGATATTTAATTCATGTGTGGTTCATGGTGAAGTGCCTGAGGATTGGCGGAATGCACGCATAGTGCAATTGTACAAAGGCAAAGGGGATGAAGGTGAGTGTTCAAATTACAGAGGTATAGGTTTGTTGAGTATTACTGGGAAACTAAATGGGAGGGTATTGATTGAGAGTGTCAGTGCATGTACAGAGCATCAGAATGGGGAAGAGCAATGTGATTTCAGAAGTGGTAGACGATGTATGGGTCAGATGTTTGCTTTAAAGAATACATGTGAGAAATACTTAAAATAACAGATGGATTTGTATGTAGTGGCTAGGGAGGTGAATGCAAGAGTTTTGGAGAAAGGGGCAAGTATGCTGTGTGCTGTAGATGAGAGGGCTTGTTGTTGTTGTTCGCTGATGATCCAGTGCTGGTGGCTGATTCGGGTGAGAAACTGCAGAAGTTGGTGGCTGAGTTTGGTAAAGTGTGTAAAAGAAGACAGCTGAGAGTAAATGTGAATAAGAGCAAGGTTATTAGGTACAGCAGGGTTGAGGGACAAATCAATTGGGAGGTAAGTCTTCATGGAGAAAAACTGAAGGAAGTGAAGTGTTTCATGTATCTGGTAGTGTATTTGGCAGCGGATGGAACCATGGAAGCGGGAGTGAGTCACAGGGTGAGGGAGGGGGCGAAGGTTCTGGGAGCGATGAAGAATGTGTGGTAGGGGAGAACGTTATCTCGGAGAGCTAAAATGGGTATGTTTGAAGGAATAGTGGTTCCAACAATGTTAAATGGCTGCGAGGAATCGGCTATAGACAGGGTTTTGAGGAGGACGTTGGATGTGTTGGAAATGAGATGTTTGAGAACAATATGTGGTGTGAGGTGGTTTAATCGAATAAGTAACGAAAGAGTGAGAGATGTGTGGTAATAAAGAGTGTAGTTGAGTGAGCAGAAGAGGATATGTTGAAATAGTTTGTTCACATGGAGAGAAAGAGTGAGGAAATACTGACAAAGAGGATATATGTGTCAGGTGGAGGGAACGAGAAGTGGGAGACCAAATTGGAGTTGTAAGGATGGAGTGAAGATGATTTTGAGCGATCTGGGCCTGTAGGTATGTATATTTGCGTGTGTGGACGTATGTATATACATGTGTATGGGGGTGGATTGGGCCATTTCTTTCGTTTGTTTCCTTGCGCTACCTCGCAAACGCGGGAGACAGCGACAAACCAAAAAAAGAAAAAAAAAAAAATATATATATATATATATATATATATATATATATATATATATATATTTTTTTTTTTTTTCTTTTTTTATACTTTGTCGCTGTCTCCCGCGTTTGCGAGGTAGCGCAAGGAGACAGACGAAAGAAATGGCCCAACCCACCCCAATACACATGTATATACATACGTCCACACACGCAAATATACATACCTACACAGCTTTCCATGGTTTACCCCAGACGCTTCACATGCCCCGATTCAATCCACTGACAGCACGTCAGCCCCGGTATATCACATCGATCCAATTCACTCTATTCCTTGCCCTCCTTTCACCCTCCTGCATGTTCAGGCCCTGATCAAACAAAATCTTTTTCACTCCATCTTTCCACCTACAATTTGGTCTCCCTCTTCTCCTCGTGCCCTCCACCTCCGACACATATATCCTCTTAGTCAATCTTTCCTCACTCATTCTCTCTATGTGCCCAAACCATTTCAAAACACACTCTTCTGCTCTCTCAACCACGCTCTTTTTATTTCCACACATCTCTCTTACCCTTACGTTACTTACTCGATCAAACCACCTCACACCACACATTGTCCTCAAACATCTCATTTCCAGCACATCCATCCTCCTGCGCACAACTCTATCCATAGCCCACGCCTCGCAACCATACAACATTGTTGGAACCACTATTCCTTCAAACATACTCATTTTTGCTTTCCGAGATAATGTTCTCGACTTCCACACATTCTTCAAGGCTCCCAGAATTTTCGCCCCCTCCCCGACCATATGATCCATATATATATATTTATATATATATATATATATATATATATATATATATATATATATATATATATATATATATATGTATATATATATATATATATATATATATATATATATATATATATATATATATATATATATATATATATATATATATATATATATACATATATATATATATATATATATATATATATATATATATATATATATATATATATATATATATACATATATATATATATATATATATATATATATATATATATATATATATATATATATATATATATATATATATATATATATATATATATATATATATATATATGTATATATATATATATATATATATATTTGTATATATATATATATATATATTTATATATATATATATATATATATATATATATATATATATATATATATATATATATATATATATATATATATATATATATATATATATATATATATATATATATATATATATATATATATATATATATATATATATATACATATATATATATATATATATATATATATATATATATATATATATATATATATATATATATATATATATATATATATATATATATATATATATATATATATATATATATATATATATATATATATATATATATATATATATATATTTATATATGTATATATATATATATATATATATATATATATATATATATATATATATATATATATATATATATATATATATATATATATATATATATATATATATATATATATATATATATATATATATATATATATATATATATATATATATATATATATATATATATATGTATATATATATATATATATATATATATATATATATATATATATATATATATATATATATATATATATATATATATATATATATATATATATATATATATATATATATATATATATATATATATATATATATATATATATATATATATATATATGTACATATATACACATATATATATATATATATATATATATATATATATATATATATATATATATATATATATATATATATATATATATATATACATATGTACATATATATATATATATATATATATATATATATATATATATATATATATATATATATATATATATATATATATATATATATATATATATATATATATATATATATATATACATATGTACATATATACATATATATATATATATATATGTATATATATATATATATATATATATATATATATATATATATATATATATATATTTTTTTTTTTTTTTCTTTTTTTTTTTTTTTTTACTTTGTCGCTGTCTCCCGCGTTTGCGAGGTAGCGCAAGGAAACAGACGAAAGAAATGGCCCAACCCCCCCCCATACACATGTATATACATACGTCCACACACGCAAATATACATACCTACACAGCTTTCCATGGTTTACCCCAGACGCTTCACATGTCTTGATTCAATCCACTGACAGCACGTCAACCCCGGTATACCACATCGCTCCAATTCACTCTATTCCTTGCCCTCCTTTCACCCTCCTGCATGTTCAGGCCCCGATCACACAAAATCTTTTTCACTCCATCTTTCCACCTCCAATTTGGTCTCCCTCTTCTCCTTGCTCCCTCCACCTCCGACACATATATCCTCTTGGTCAATCTTTCCTCACTCATTCTCTCCATGTGCCCAAACCACTTCAAAACACCCTCTTCTGCTCTCTCAACCACGCTCTTTTTATTTCCACACATCTCTCTTACCCTTACGTTTCTCACTCGATCAAACCACCTCACACCACACATTGTCCTCAAACATCTCATTTCCAGCACATCCATCCTCCTGCGCACAACTCTATCCATAGCCCACGCCTCGCAACCATACAACATTGTTGGAACCACTATTCCTTCAAACACCCATTTTTGCTTTCCGAGATAATGTTCTCGACTTCCACACATTCTTCAAGGCCCCCAGAATTTTCGCCCCCTCCCCCACCCGATGATCCACTTCCGCTTCCATGGTTCCATCCGCTGCCAGATCCACTCCCAGATATCTAAAACACTTCACTTCCTCCAGTTTTTCTCCATTCAAACTCACCTCCCAATTGACTTGACCCTCAACCCTACTGTACCTAATAACCTTGCTCTTATTCACATTTACTCTTAACTTTCTTCTTCCACACACTTTACCAAACTCCGTCACCAGCTTCTGCAGTTTCTCACATGAATCAGCCACCAGCGCTGTATCATCAGCGAACAACAACTGACTCACTTCCCAAGCTCTCTCATCCCCAACAGACTTCATACTTGCCCCTCTTTCCAAAACTCTTGCATTTACCTCCTTAACAACCCCATCCATAAACAAATTAAACAACCATGGAGACATCACACACCCCTGCCGCAAACCTACATTCACTGAGAACCAATCACTTTCCTCTCTTCCTACACGTACACATGCCTTACATCCTCGATAAAAACTTTTCACTGCTTCTAACAACTTTCCTCCCACACCATATATTCTTAATACCTTCCACAGAGCATCTCTATTAACTCTATCATATGCCTTCTCCAGATCCATAAATGCTACATACAAATCCATTTGCTTTTCTAAGTATTTCTCACATACATTCTTCAAAGCAAACACCTGATCCACACATCCTCTACCACTTCTGAAACCACACTGCTCTTCCCCAATGCCTTCACCCTCTCAATCAATACCCTCCCATATAATTTACCAGGAATAATCAACAAACTTATACCTCTGTAATTTGAGCACTCACTCTTATCCCCTTTGCCTTTGTACAATGGCACTATGCACGCATTCCGCCAATCCTCAGGCACCTCACCATGAGTCATATATACATTAAATAACCTTACCAACCAGTCAACAATACAGTCACCCCCTTTTTTAATAAATTCCACTGTAATATATATATATATATATATATATATATATATATATATATATATATATATATATATATATATATATATATATATATATATATATATATATATTTTTTAATCTATTCGCCATTTCCCGCGTTAGTGAGGTAGCGTTAAGAACAGAGGACTGGGCCCTTGTGGAATATCCTCACCTTGCCCCCCTCTGTTCCTCCTTTTGGAAAATTAAAAAAAAAGAAAAACGAGTGGGGAGGATTTCCAGCCCCCCGCTCCCTCCCCTTTTAGCCGCCTTCTAAGACACGCAGGAAATACGTGGGAAGTGTTCTTAATCCCCTATCCCCAGGGATAATATATAAATATATATATATATATATATATATATATATATATATATATATATATATATATATATGATAGAGTTGATAGAGATGCTCTGTGGAAGGTTTTAAGAATATATGGTGTGGGAGGCAAGTTGTTAGAAGCAGTGAAAAGTTTTTATCGAGGATATAAGGCATGTGTACGTGTAGGAAGAGAGGAAAGTGATTGGTTCTCAGTGAATGTAGGTTTGCGGCATGGGTGTGTGATGTCTCCATGGTTGTTTAATTTGTTTATGGATGGGGTTGTTAGGGAGGTGAATGCAAGAGTTTTGGAATGAGGGGCAAGTATGCAGTCTGTTCTGGATGAGAGAGCTTAGGAAGTGAGTCAGTTGTTGTTCGCTGATGATACAGCGCTGGTGGCTGATTCATGTAAGAAACTGCAGAAGCTGGTAACTGTGTTTGGTAAAGTGTGTGAAAGAAGAAAGTTAAGAGCAAATGTTAATAAGAGCAAGGTTATTAGGTACAGTAGGGTTGAGGGTCAAATAAATTGGGAGGTCAGTTTGAATGGAGAAAAACTAGAGGAAGTAAAGTGTTTTAGATATCTGGGAGTGGATCTGGCAGCGGATGGAACCATGGAAGCGGAAGTGAATCATAGGGTGGGGGAGAGGGCGAAAGTTCTATGAGCCTTGAAGAATGTTTGTAAGTCGAAAACATTATCTCGCAAAGCAAAAATGGGTATGTTTGAAGGAATAGTGGTTCCAACAATGTTGTATGGTTGCGAGGCGTGGACTATGGATAGAGTTGTGCGCAGGAGGATGGATGTGCTGGAAATGAGATGTTTGAGGACAATATGTGGTGTGAGGTCGTTTGATCGAGTAAGTAATGTAAGGGTAAGAGACATGTGTGTAAATAAAGAAACCACTCTTCCCCTTTACCTCTGAGCTCCGTTTCACTCAGAGCCAGAACATCAAGGTTCCTTTCCTCAAAATACAACCTATCTCTCATCTCTCAACCTATTTCTCATCTTGGTTACATCCACACACATTTACACAACCCAATCTGAGCCTTCGAGGAGGATGAGCACTCCCCGCGTGGCTCCTTCTGTTTCCCCGTTTATAATGTTAAAATACAAGGAGGGGAGGGTTTCTAGCCCCTCCCGTCCCACATAGTCGCCTTTTACGACAAGTGAGGAATGCGTGGGAAGTAAGGATGTAAGGGGAGTTGGGGAGGAATGGGAAGTAATTAGGTAAGCAGCGATAGCTTGCGCAAAAAATGCTTGTGGCATGAAAAGCGTGGGAGGTAGGCAGATTAGAAAGGGTAGTGAGTTGTGGGATGAAGAAGTAAGATTATTAGTGAGAGATGAGAGAGGCATTTGGACGATTTTTTCCAGGAAAATAATGCAAATGAGTGGGAGATGTATAAAAGAAAGAGGCAAGAGGTCAAGAGAAAGGTGCAAGAGACGAAAAAGAGGGCAAATGAAAGTTAGGGTGAGAGAGTATCATTAGATTTTAGGGAGAATAAAGAGATGTTTTGGAAGGAGGTAAATAAAGTGCGTAAGACAAGGGAACAAATGGGAACATCAGTGAAGGGGGCTAATGGGTAGGTGATAACAAGTAGTGGTGATGTGAGAAGGAGATGGAGTGAGTATTTTGAAGGTTTGTTGAATGTGTTTGATGATAGAGTGGCAGATATAGGGTGTTTTGGTCGACGTGGTGTGCAAAGTGAGAGGGTTAGGGAAAATGATTTGGTAAACAGAGAGGAGGTAGTAAAATCTTTGCGGAAGATGAAAGTCAGCAAGGCAGCGGGTTTGGATGGTATTACAGTGGGATTTATATAAAAAAGGGGGTGATTGTATTGTTGACTGGTTGGTAAGGTCATTTTATGTATATATGATTCATGGTGAGGTGTCTGGGGACTGGCGGAATGCGTGCATAGTGCCATTGTACAAAGGCAAAGGGGATAAGAGTGAGTGCTCAAATTACGGAGGTATAAGTTTGTTGAGTATTCCTGGGAAATTGTATGGGAGGGTATTGATTGAGAGGGTGAAGGCATGTACAGAGCATCAGATTGGGGAAGAGCAGTGTGGTTTCAGAAGTGTTAGAGGATGTGTGGATCAGATGTTTCATTTAAAAATGTATGTGAGAAATATTTGGAAATTAAAATGGATTTGTATGTAGCATTTTATGGATCTGGAGAAGCATATGATAGAGTTGATAGAGATGCTCTGTGGAAGGTATTAAGAATATGTGGTGTGGGAGGTAAGTTGTTAGAAGCAGTGAAAAGTATTTATCGAGGATGTAATGCATGTGTACGTGTAGGAAGAGAGGAAAGTGATTGGTTCTCAGTGCAGGTGTGCGTGATGTCTCCATAGATGTTTAACTTATTTATGGATGGGGTTTTTAGGGAGGTGAATGCAAGAGTTTTAGAAAGAGGTGCGAGTATGCAGTCTGTTGAGGACGAGAGAGCTTGGGAAGTAAGTCAGTTGTTGTTCGCTTATGATACAGCGCTGGTGGCTGATTCGTGTGAGAAACTGCAGAAGCTGGTGACTGAGTTTGGTAAAATGTGTGAAAGAAGAAAGCTGAGAGTAAATGTGAATAAGAGCAAGGTTATTAGGTACAGTAGGGACAAATTATTGGGAGGTAAGTTTGAATGGAGAAAAACTGGAGGAAGTGAAGTGTTTTAGATATCTAGGAGTGGATTTGGCAGCGGATGGATCCATGGAAGCGGAAGTTAATCATAGGGTGGGTGGGGGGGGGCGAAAGTTTTGAGTGTTGAAAAATGTGTGGAAGTCTAGAACGCTATCTTGGAAAGCAAAAATGGGTATGTTTGAAAGAATAGTGGATCCAACAATGTTACATGGTTGCGAGGAGTGGGCTATGGATAGAGTTGTGCGCAAGAGGGTGGATGCGCTGTAAATGAGATGTTTGAGGACAATATGTGGTGTGAAGTGGTTTGATCGAGTAATTGATAATAGGGTAAGAGAGATGTGTGGTAATAAAAAGCGTGTGGTTGAGAGAGCAGAAGAGGGTGTTTTGAAATTGTTTGGTCACATGGAGAGAATGAGCGAGGAAAGATTGACAACGAAGATATATGTGTCACAAGTGGAGGGAACGAGGAGAAGTGGGAGACCAAATTGGAAGTGGAAAGATGGAGTGGAAAGATTTTGAGTGATCGGGGCCTGAACATGCAGGAGGGTGAAAGGCGTGCAAGGAATAGAGTGAATTGGAACGATGTGGTATACCGGGGTCGACGTGCTGTCAATGGATTGAACCAGGGCATGTGAAGCGTCTGGGGTAAACCATGGAAAGTTTTGTGGGGTCTGAATGTGGAAAGGGAGCTGTGGTTTCGGTGTATTATACATAACAGCTAGAGACTGAGTGTGAACGAATATGGCCTTTGTTGTCTTTCCCTAGCGCTACCTAGAGCACATGCTGGGGGAGGGGGTTTTCATTTCATGTGTGGCGAGGTGGTGACGGAAATGGATAAAGGCAGACAGTATGAATTATGGACATGTGTATATATGTATATGTCTGTGTGTGTATATATATGTATACGTTGAGATGTATAGGTATGTATATGTGTGTGTGTGTGGACGTGTATTTATATACATGTGTATGTGGGTGGGTTTAGCCATGCTTTCGTCTGTTTCTTTGCGCTACCTCGTTAACGCGGGAAACAGACGAAAGAAATTGCCCAACCCACCCCCATACACAATGTTTATACATACACGTCCACACACGCAAATATACATACCTATACATCTCAATGTACACATATATATACACACACAGACACATACATATATACACATGAACACAATTCACACTGTCTGCCTTTATTCATTCCCATCGCCACCTCTCCACACATGGAATACCATCCCCCTCCCCCCTCATGTGAGCGAGGTAGCACTAGGAAAAGACAACAAAGACCCCATTCGTTCACACTCAGTCTCTAGCTGTCATGCAATAATGCCCGAAACCACAGCTCCCTTTCCACATCCAGGCCCCACACAACTTTCCATCGTTTACCCCAGACGCTTCACATGCCCTGATTCAATCCACTGACAGCACGTCAACCCCGGTATATCACATCGATCCAATTCACTCTATTCCTTGCCCGCCTTTCACCCTCCTGCATTTTCAGGCCCGGATAACACAAAATCTTTTTCAATCCATCTTTCCACCTCCAATTTGGTCTCTCACTTCTCGTTCCCTCCACCTCCTACACATATATCCTCTTGGTCAATCTTTCCTCACTCATTCTCTCCATGTGCCCAAACCATTTCAAAACACCCTCTTCTGCTCTCTCAACCACGCTCTTTTTATTTCCACACATCTGTCTTACCCTTACATTACTTACTCGATCAAACCACCTCACACCACACATTGTCCTCAAACATCTCATTTCCAGCACATCCACCCTCCTGCGCACAACTCTATCCATAGCCCACGCCTCGCAACCATACAACATTCTCGGAACATCTATTCCTTCAAACATACTCATTTTTGCTTTCCGAGATAATGTTCTCGACTTCCACACATTCTTCAAGGCTCACAGGATTTTCGCCCCCTGCCCCACCCTATGATTCACTTCCGCTTCCATGTTTCCATCCGCTGCAAGATCCACTCCCAGATATCTAAAACACTTTACTTCCTCCAGTTTTTCTCCGTTCAAACTTACCTCCCAATTGACTTGACCCTCAACCCTACTGTACTTAATAACCTTGCTCTTATTCACATTTACTCTTAACTTTCTTCTTTCACACACTTTACCAAACTCAGTCACCAGATTCTGCAGTTTCTTACATGAATCAGCCACCAGCGGTGTATCATCAGCGAACAACAACTTGCCCATCTTTCCAAAACTCTTGCATTAACCTCCCTAACAACCCCATCCATAAACAAATTAAACAACCATGGAGACATCACACACCCCTGCCGCAAACCTACATTCACTGAGAACCAATCACTTTCCTCTCTTCCTACACGTACACATGCCTTATATCCTCGATAAAAACTTTTCACTGCTTCTAACAACTTGCCTCCCACACCAAGTATTCTTAATACCTTCCACAGAGCATCTCTATCAACTCTATCATGTGCCTTCTCCAGATCCATAGATGGTACATACAAATCTATTTGCTTTTCTAAGTATTTCTCACATACATTCTTCAAAGCAAACACCTGATCCACACATCCTCTACCACTTCTGAAACCACACTGCTCTTCCCCAATCTAATACTCTGTACATGCTTTCACCCTCTCAATCAATACCCTCCCATATAATTTACCAGGAATACTCAACAAACTTATACCTCTGTAATTTGAGCACTCACTCTTATCCCCTTTGCCTTTGTACAATGGCACTATGCACGCATTCCGCCAATCCTCAGGCACCTCACCATGAGTCATACATACATTAAATAACCTTACCAACCAGTCAACAATACAGTCACCCCCATTTTTAATAAATTCCACTGCAATACCATCCAAACCTGCTGCCTTGCCGGCTTTCAGCTTCCGCAAAGCTTTTATACCTCTTCTTTGTTTACCAAGTCATTTTCCCTAACCCTCTCACTTTGCACACCACCTCGACTAAAACACCCTATATCTGCCACTCCATCATCAAACACATTCAACAAACCTTCAAAATACTCACTCCATCTCCTTCTCACATCACCACTTCTTGTTATCACCTCCACATTTGCGCCCTTCACTGAAGTTCCCATTTGCTCCCATGTCTTACGCACTTTATTTACCTCCTTTCAGAACATCTTTTTATTCTCCCTAAAATATAATGATACTCTCTCACCCCAACTCTCATTTGCCCTCTTTTTCACCTCTTGCACCTTTCTCTTGACCTCCTGTCTCTTTCTTTTAAACATCTCCCACTCAATTGCATTTTTTCCCTGCAAAAATCGTCCAAATGCCTCTCTCTTCTCTTTCTCTAATAATCTTACTTCTTCATCCCACCACTCACTACCCTTTCTAATCAACCCACTCCCATTCTTCTCATGCCACAAGCATCTTTTGCGCAATCCATCATTGATTCCCTAAATACATCCCATTCCTCCCCCACTCTCCTTACTTCCATTGTTCTTACCTTTTTCCATTCTGTACTCAGTCTCTCCTGGTACTTCCTCACACAAGTCTCCTTCCCAAGCCCACTTACTCTCACCACCCTCTTCACCCCAACATTCACTCTTCTTTTCTGAAAACCCATACAAATCTTCACCTTAGCCTCCACAAGATAATGATCAGACATCCCTCCAGTTGCACCTCTCAGCACATTAACATATATATATATATATATATATATATATATATATATATATATATATATATATATATATATATATATATATATATATATATATATATATATATATATATATATTTATATATATATATATATATGCTTGTGGCATGAGAAGAGTGGGAGGTGGGTTGATTAGAAAGGGTAGTGAGTGGTGGGATGAAGAAGTAAGAGTATTAGTGAAAGAGAAGAGAGAGGCATTTGGACGATTTTTGCAGGGAAAAAATGCAATTGAGTGGGATATGTATAAAAGAAAGAGACAGGAGGTCATGAGAAAGGTGCAAGAGGTGAAAAAAAGGGCAAATGAGAGTTGGGGTGAGAGAGTATCATTAAATTTTAGGGAGAATAAAAAGATGTTCTGGAAGGAGGTAAATAAAGTGCGTAAGACAAGGTAGCAAATGGGAACTTCAGTGAAGGGCGCAAATGGGGAGGTGATAACAAGTAGTGGTGATGTGAGAAGGAGATGGAGTGAGTATTTCGAAGGTTTGTTGAATGTGTTTGATGATAGAGTGGCAGATATAGGGTGTTTTGGTCGAGGTGGTATGCAAAGTGAGAAGGTTAGGGAAAATAATTTGGTAAACAGAGAAGAGGTAGTGAAAGCTTTGCGGAAGATGAAAGCCGGCAAGGCAGCAGGTTTGGATGGTATTGCTGTGGAATTTATTAAAAAAGGGGGTGACTGTATTGTTGACTGGTTGGTAAGGTTATTTAATGTATGTATGACTCATGGTGAGGTGCCTGAGGATTGGCGGAATGCGTGCATAGTGCCATTGTACAAAGGCAAAGGGGATAAGAGTGAGTGCTCAAATTACAGAGGTATAAGTTTGTTGATTATTCCTGGTAAATTATATGGGAGGGTATTGATTGAGAGGGTGAAGGCATGTACAGAGCATCAGATTGTGGAAGAGCAGTGTGGTTTCAGAAGTGGTTGAGGATGTGTGGATCAGGTGTTTGCTTTGAAGAATGTATGTGAGAAATACTTAGAAAAGCAAATGGATTTGTATGTAGCATTTATGGATCTGGAGAAGGCATATGATAGAGTTGATAGAGATGCTCTGTGGAAGGCATTAAGAATATATGGTGGTGGAGGAAAGTTGTTAGAAGCAGTGAAAAGTTTTTATCGAGGATGTAAGGCATGTGTACGTGTAGGAAGAGAGGAAAGTGATTGGTTCTCAGTGAATGTAGGTTTGCGGCAGGGGTGTGTGATGTCTCCATGGTTGTTTAATTTGTTTATGGATGGGGTTGTTAGGGAGGTAAATGCAAGAGTTTTGGAAAGAGGGGCAAGTATGAAGTCTGTTGGGGATGAGAGAGCTTGGGAAGTGAGTCAGTTGTTGTTCGCTGATGACACAGCGCTGGTGGCTGATTCATGTGTGAAACTGCAGAAGCTGGTGACTGAGTTTGGTAAAGTGTGTGGAAGAAGAAAGTTAAGAGTAAATGTGAATAAGAGCAAGGTTATTAGGTACAGTAGGGTTGAGGGTCAAGTCAATTGGGAGGTGAGTTTGAATGGAGAAAAACTGGAGGAAGTGAAGTGTTTTAGATATCTGGGAGTGGATCTGGCAGCGGATGGAACCATGGAAGCGGAAGTGGATCATAGGGTGGGGGAGGGGGCGAAAATTCTGGGGGCCTTGAAGAATGTGTGGAAGTCGAGAACATTATCTCGGAAAGCAAAAATGGGTATATTTGAAGGAATAGTGGTTCCAACAATTTTGTATGGTTGCGAGGCGTGGGTTATGGATAGAGTTGTGCGCAGGAGGATGGATGTGCTCGAAATGAGATGTTTGAGGACAATGTGTGGTGTGAGGTGGTTTGATCGAGTGAGTAACGTAAGGGTAAGAGAGATGTGTGGAAATAAAAAGAGCGTGGTTGAGAGAGCAGAAGAGGGTGTTTTGAAGTGGTTTGGGCACATGGAGAGGATGAGTGAGGAAAGATTGACCAAGAGGATATATGTGTCGGAGGTGGAGGGAACAAGGAGAAGAGGGAGACCATATTGGAGGTGGAAAGATGGAGTGAAAAATATTTTGTGTGATCGGGGCCTGAACATGCAGGAGGGTGAAAGGAGGGCAAGGAACAGAGTGAATTGGAGCGATGTGGTATACCGGGGCTGACGTGCTGTCAGTGGATTGAATCAAGGCATGTGAAGCGTCTGGGGTAAACCATGGAAAGCTGTGTAGGTATGTATATTTGCGTGTGTGGACGTATGTATATACAGGTGTATGGGGGGGTTGGGCCATTTCTTTCGTCTGTTTCCTTGCGCTACCTCGCAAACGCGGGAGACAGCGACAAAGTATAAAAAATACATATATATATATATATATATATATATATATATATATATATATATATATATATATATATATATATATATATATATATATATATATATATATATATATATATATATCATCATCCAGGGATGAATAGCTGAGTGGACTGTGGACCAACTACCCCGACAATGATTCGACCCTATGTAGGCTTGATCCTTGGCGATCCTTGCATACCTCTGGGACATTAATGCTAATCGCTACACTTTGGAGGTCCATAACCCTAGTTACCAGGAGTGACGAACGCGATGAGATAGCGGGACTGGTTATCATGGCTGACCCTGTTGATCAGCATCGAGAAACAAAGCAGTTTTCTCCTGATACTTCGTGTACATCAGTAGGTCGCAGTATTGAACCCAGGCGACCAGTACTGTCCAACACTATATGCCAGTGACCCTATTTACATACTGACAAAGATATCAAAGAAATTCCTGTGATTTGTGGTGAGCACTGGTATAATCTAGTTATACTGGTGACTAACACTGAGCAGCAAGAAGAGCTAGTGATCCTGGACGTGGATACTGACCAACAGGATGAGCGAATGGTCTAGCGTCCTTGACTAATAGCACCGACTAGTATGATGAGCTCGTAATCCAAATGAATCGTACTGACCATCAGGTTGAGTTAGTGACCCTGGTTACCAGTAGTAATCAACAGGATGATCTAGTGTCCCTGGTGACCAGGATTAGCTCGTGACCCAGGAAATTAGTACTAATCAACAAGATGAGCCAATTGTCCTGGTGACATATGCTGACTACCAGAACAATCTAAGAATTTTGACCTTGTAACCCTGGTGAGCAGTACAGACGAGAACTAACTAGTGATCTTGGTGACCAGTACAGACGAGAACTAACTAGTGATCCTGGTGACCAGAACAGACGAGAACTAACTAGTGATCCTGTTGACCAGTACAGACGAAAATTAACTAGTTATACCTGGTGACCAGTACAGACTAGAACTAACTAGTTATCCTGGTGACCAGTACAGACGAGAACTAACTAGTTATCCTGATGACCAGTACAGACGAAAACTAACTAGTGATCCTGGTGACAGTACAGACGAGATACTAA
>NC_092225.1:45257657-45314392 GCF_036320965.1 Panulirus ornatus | reverse complement strand
ATTGAAGTGGAAAGATGGAGTGGAAAGATTTTGAGTTGATCGGGGCCTGAACATGGCAGGGGTGAAAGGGTGCAAGGAATAGAGTGAATTGGAACGCTGTGGTTATACGGGGTCGAATGCTGTCAATGGATTGAACAGGGCATGTGAGCGTCTGGGGTAAACATGGGAAAGTTTTGAGGTCTGAATGTGGAAAGGGAGCTGTGGTTTCGGTGTGATTAGAATAACAGCTAGAGACTGGTTGTGAACGAATATGGCCTTTGTTGTCTTTCCTAGCGCTACTAGAGACATGCTGGGGGAGGGGGTTTTATTTCATGTTTGGCGAGGTGGTGGGGCGGAAATGGTTTAAAGGCAGACAGTATAAAATTATGTACATGTGTATTTATGTATATGTCTGTGTTGTATATATTATGTATACGTTGGAGATGTATAGGTATGTATATGTGTGTGTGTGTGGTGGACGTGTATGTATATACATGTGTTTGTGGTGTGGGTTTAGCCATGCCTTTCTTCTTTTCTTTGCTTTACCTCGTTAACGCGGGGGAAAACAGACGAAAGAAAATTGCCATCCCACCCCCATACACAATGTTGTGTATACATACCGTCCACCACAAAGCAAATATACATTACCTATACATTCAATGTAACACATATATATACACACACAGACACATACATATATACCCATGCACACAATTCACACTTGTCTGCCCCTTTTCATTCCATTCGCCACCTCTCCACACTGGACTAAACCATCCCTCCCCCTATCGTGAGCGATGGTTAGCACTAGGAAAGACAACAAAGACCCATTCGTTCACATCAGTTCTCTAGCTGTCTGCAATAATGCCCGAAACCACAGCTCCTTTCCACATCAGGCCCACACTAACTTTCCCTCGTTTCCCAGACGCTTCACCACTGCCCTGATTCAATCCATGACCAAGCCGGCAACCCCGGTATACCACATCGATCCAATTCATCTATTCCTGGCCCGCCCTTTCACCCTCCTGCATTTTATCAGGCCACCGATAACACAAATCTGTTGTCACTCCATTTTTCCCTCCAATTGGTCTCTCACTTCTCGTTCCCTCCACCTCTTTCACAGCTATCCCTTGGTCATCTTTCCTCACTCATTCTCTCCATGTGCCCAAACCACTTCAAAACACCCTCTTCTGCTCTCTCAACCACGCTCTTTTTATTTCCACACATCTCTCTTACCCTTACATTACTTACTCGATCAAACCACCTCACACCACACATTGTCCTCAAACATCTCATTTCCAGCACATCCACCCTCCTGCGCACAACTCTATCCATAGCCCACGCCTCGCAACCATACAACATTCTCGGAACCACTATTCCTTCAAACATACTCATTTTTGCTTTCCGAGATAATGTTCTCGACTTCCACACATTCTTCAAGGCTCACAGGATTTTCGCCCTCTTCCCCACCCTATGATTCACTTCCGCTTCCATGTTTCCATCCGCTGCAAGATCCACTCCCAGATATCTAAAACACTTTACTTCCTCCAGTTTTTCTCCATTCAAACTTACCTCCCAATTGACTTGACCCTCAACCCTACTGTACTTAATAACCTTGCTCTTATTCACATTTACTCTTAACTTTCTTCTTTCACACACTTTACCAAACTCAGTCACCAGATTCTGCAGTTTCTTACATGAATCAGCCACCAGCGGTGTATCATCAGCGAACAACAACTGACTCACTTCCCAAGCTCTCTCATCCCCAACAGACTTCATACTTGCCCCTCTTTCCAAAACTCTTGCATTGACCTCCCTAACAACCCCATCCATAAACAAATTAAACAACCATGGAGACATCACACACCCCTGCCGCAAACCTACATTCACTGAGAACCAATCACTTTCCTCTCTTCCTACACGTACACATGCCTTATATCCTCGATAAAAACTTTTCACTGCTTCTAACAACTTGCCTCCCACACCATGTATTCTTAATACCTTCCACAGAGCATCTCTATCAACTCTATCATACGCCTTCTCCAGATCCATAAATGGTACATACAAATCTATTTGCTTTTCTAAGTATTTCTCACATACATTCTTCAAAGCAAACACCTGATCCACACATCCTCTACCACTTCTGAAACCACACTGCTCTTCCCCAATCTAATACTCTGTACATGCTTTCACCCTCTCAATCAATACCCTCCCATATAATTTACCAGGAATACTCAACAAACTTATACCTCTGTAATTTGAGCACTCACTCTTATCCCCTTTGCCTTTGTACAATGGCACTATGCACGCATTCCGCCAATCCTCAGGCACCTCACCATGAGTCATACATACATTAAATAACCTTACCAACCAGTCAACAATAGAATCACCCCCTTTTTTAATAAATTCCACTGCAATACCATCCAAACCTGCTGCCTTGCCGGCTTTCATCTTCCGCAAAGCTTTTATACCTCTTCTCTGTTTACCAAGTCATTTTCCCTAACCCTCTCACTTTGCACACCACCTCGACCAAAACACCCTATATCTGCCACTCTATTATCAAACACATTCAACAAACCTTCAAAATACTCACTCCATCTCCTTCTCACATCACCACTTCTTGTTATCACCTCCACATTTGCGCCCTTCACTGAAGTTCCCATTTGCTCCCATGTCTTACGCACTTTATTTACCTCCTTCCAGAACATCTTTTTATTCTCCCTAGAATATAATGATACTCTTTCACCCCAACTCTCATTTGCCCTCTTTTTCACCTCTTGCACCTTTCTCTTGACCTCCTGTCTCTTTCTTTTATACATCTCCCACTCAATTGCATTTATCCCTGCAAAAATCGTCCAAATGCCTCTCTCTTCTCTTTCTCTAATAATCTTACTTCTTCATCCCACCACTCACTACCCTTTCTAATCAACCCACTCCCACTCTTCTCATGCCACAAGCATCTTTTGCGCAATCCATCACTGATTCCCTAAATACATCCCATTCCTCCCCCACTCCCCTTACTTCCATTGTTCTTACCTTTTTCCATTCTGTACTCAGTCTCTCCTGGTGCTTCCTCACACAAGTCTCCTTCCCAAGCTCACTTACTCTCACCACCCTCTTCACCCCAACATTCACTCTTCTTTTCTGAAAACCCATACAAATCTTCACCTTAGCCTCCACAAGATAATGATCAGACATCCCTCCAGTTGCACCTCTCAGCACATTAACATATATATATATATATATATATATATATATATATATATATATATATATATATATATATATATATATATATATATATATATATATATATATATATATATATATATATATATATACATATATATACATATATATATATATATATATATATATATATATATATATATATATATATATATATATATATATATATATATATATATATATATATATATATATATATATATATATATATATATATATATATATATATATATATATATATATATATATATATATATATATATATATATATATTTATATATATATATATATATATATATATATATATATATATATATATATATATATATATATATATATATATATATATATATATATATATATATATATATATATATATATATATATATATATATACATATATATATATATATATATATATATATATATATATATATATATATATATATCATCATCCAGGGATGAATAGCTGAGTGGATTGTGGACCAACTGCCCCGACAATGATTCGACCCTATATAGGCTTGATCCTTGGCGATCCTTGCATACCTCAGGGTCATTAATGCTAATCACTACACTTTGGAGGTCCATAACCCTAGTTACCAGGAGTGACGAACGCGATGAGATAGCGGGACTGGTTATCATGGCTGACCCTGTTGATCAGCATCGAGAAACAAAGCAGTTTTCTCCTGATACTTCGTGTACATCAGTAGGTCGCAGTATTGAACCCAGGCGACCAGTAATGTCCAACACTATATGCCAGTGACCCTATTTACATACTGACAAAGATATCAAAGAAATTCCTGTGATTTGTGGTGAGCACTGGTATAATCTAGTTATACTGGTGACTAACACTGAGCAGCAAGATGAGCTAGTGATCCTGGACGTGGATACTGACCAACCGGATGAGCGAATGGTCTAGCGTCCTTGACTAATAGCACCGACTAGTATGATGAGCTCGTAATCCAAATGAATCGTACTGACCATCAGGTTGAGTTAGTGACCCTGGTTACCAATAGTAATCAACAGGATGATCTAGTGTCCCTGGTGACCAGGATTAGCTCGTGACCCAGGAAATTAGTACTAATCAACAAGATGAGCCAATTGTCCTGGTGACATATGCTGACTACCAGAACAATCTAAGAATTTTGACCTTGTAACCCTGGTGAGCAGCACAGACGAGAACTAACTAGTGATCTTGGTGACCAGTACAGACGAGAACTAACTAGTGATCCTGGTGACCAGAACAGACGAGAACTAACTAGTGATCCTGTTGACCAGTACAGACGAAAATTAACTAGTTATCCTGGTGACCAGTACAGACTAGAACTAACTAGTTATCCTGGTGACCAGTACAGACGAGAACTAACTAGTTATCCTGATGACCAGTACAGACGAAAACTAACTAGTGATCCTGGTGACCAGTACAGACGAGAACTAACTAGTGATTCTGTTGACCAGTAAAGACGAGAACTAACTAGTTATCCTGGTGACCAGTACAGACGAGAACTAACTAGTGATCTTGCTGACCAGTACAGACGAGAACTAACTGGTGATCATGGTGACCAGTACAGACGAGAACTAACTAGTGATCCTGTTGACCAGTACAGACGAAAACTAACTAGTGATCCTGTTGACCAGTACAGACGAAAACTAACTAGTGATCCTGTTGACCAGTACAGACGAGAACTAACTAGTTATCCTGGTGACCAGTACAGACGAAAACTAACTAGTGATCGTGGTGACAAGTACAGACGAAAACTAACTAGTGATCCTGTTGACCAGTACAGACGAAAACTAACTAGTGATCCTGGTGACCAGTACAGACGAAAATTAACTAGTGATCGTGGTGACAAGTACAGACGAAAACTAACTAGTGATCCTGTTGACCAGTACAGACGAAAACTAACTAGTTATCCTGGTGACCAGTACAGACGAAAACTAACTAGTTATCCTGGTGACCAGTACAGACGAGAACTAACTAGTTATCCTGTTGACCAGTACAGACGAGAACTAATTAGTGATCCTGGTTACCAATACAAACGAAAACGAACTAGTGATCCTTCTGACCAGTACAGACGAGAACGAACTAGTCATCCTAGTGAACTAACTAGTGATCCTGGTGACCACAGACGAGAAGTAACTAGTTATCTTGGTGACCAGTACAGACGAGAACTAACTAGTGATCCTGTTGGCCAGAAACAGACGAGAACTAACTAGTGATCATGGTGGCCAGTACAGACGAGAACTAACTAGTGATCCTGTTGACCAGTACAGACGAAAATTAACTAGTGATCCTGGTGACCAGTACAGACGAAAAGTAACTAGTGATCCTGTTGACCAGTACAGACGAAAACTAACTAGTTATCCTGGTGACCAGTACAGACAAAAACTAACTAGTGATCCTGGTGACCAGTACAGACAAAAACTAACTAGTGATCCTGGTGACCAGTACAAACGAGAACTAACTAGTGATCCTGTTGACCAGTACAGACGAAAACTAACAGGTTATCCTGGTGACCAGTACAGACGAAAACTAATTAGTTATCTTGTTAACCAGTACAGACGAAAACTAACTAGTGATCCTGGTGACCAGTACAGACGAAAACTAAGTAGTTATCCTGGTGACCAGTACAGGCGAAAACTAACTAGTGATCCTGATGACCAGTACAGACGAGAACTAACCAGTGATCCTGTTGACCAGTACAGACGAAAACTAACAAGTTATCTTGGTGACCAGTACAGACGGAAACTAATTAGTTATCTTGTTAACCAGTACAGACGAAAACTAACTAGTGATCCTGGTGACCAGTACAGACGAAAACTAACTAGTTATCCTGATGACCAGTACAGACGAAAACTAACTAGTGATCCTAGTGACCAGTACAGACGAGAACTAACTAGTGATCCTGTTGACCAGTAAAGACGCAAACTAACAAGTTTCCTGGTGACCAGTACAGACGAAAACTAATTAGTTATCTTGTTGACCAGTACAGACGAAAACTAACTAGTGATCCTGGTGACCAGTACAGATGAAAATTAACTAGTTATCCTGTGACTAGTACATACGAGAACTAACTAGTTATCCTGGTGACCAGTACAGACGAGAACTAACTAGTTATCCTGCTGATCAGTACAGACGAGAACTAACTAGTGATCCTGGTGACCAGTACAGACGAGAATGAACTAGTGATACTAGTGATCAGTACGGAAAAGAACGAGCTAGTGATCCTTAGGACCAGTACAGACGAGAACGAACAAGTGAACTTGGTGATCAGTACAGACGAAAACGAACAAGTGATCCTGGTGACCAATCAACACGAGAACGAGCTAGTGATCCTTGTGACCAGTACAGACGAGAACGAACTAGTAATCCTGGTGACCAGTAGAGACGAAAACGAACAAGTGATCTTGGTGACCAGTACACACGAGGACGAACTAGTAATCCTAGTGACCAGTACAGACGAGAACTAACACGTTCTCCTGATGACCAGCACAGACAAGAAGAAACTAGTGATCCTTGTGACCAGTACAGACGAGAACTAACTAGTGATCCTGGTGAACAGAACAGACGAAAACGAACTAGTGATCCTGGTGACAAGTACAGACGAGAACGAACTAGCGATCCTTGTGACCAGTAGAGACGAGAACGAACTAGTGCTCCTGGTGACCAGTACACACGAGAACGAACTAGTGATACTGGCGACCAGTACAGACGAGAACGAACGAGTAATCCTGGTGACCAGTACAGACGAGAACGAGCTAGTGTTCCTGATGACCAGTACAGACAAGAACAAAATAGTGATCCTTGTGACCAGTACAGACGAGAACTAACTAGTGATCCTGGTGAACAGTACAGACGAAAAAGAACTAGTAATCCTGGTGACAAGTACAGACGAGAACGAACTAGTGATTCTGGTAGACCAGTACAGAGTGAACGAAGTAGTGATCCTGGTGATCAGAACAGGCGAGAACAGACTATTTATCCTAGTGTCCAAGCAGACGAGAACGAACTAGTGATCCTAGTGAGCAGTACAGACGACAGCGAACTAGTGATCCTGATGACCAGTACAGAGTGATCCTGGTGACCAGAACAGACGAGAACGAACTAGTGATCCTGGTGACTAGTACAGACGAGAACGAACTAGTGATCCTGGTGACCAGTACAGACTAAAATGAACTAGTGATCCTGCTGACAAGTACGGACGAGAACGATCTAGTTGTCCTGGTGACTAGTACAGACGAAAACGAACTAGCAATCCTGGTGACCAGTACTGAATAGAACGAACTAGTGATCCTGGTGACCAGTACTGATTAGAACGAACTAGTGATCCCGGTGACCAGTACAGATGACAACGAACTAGTGATCCTGGTGACCAGTACTGTCGAGAACGATTTATTTGTCATTGTAACCAGTACAGACGAATACAAACCAGTGATTCTAGTGACCAGTACTTTTGAGAACGAACTAGCGGCCCTGGTGACCAGTAAAGACTAGAGGTATCTAGTGATCCTGGTGACCAGTACTGACGAGAACGATCTAGTTGTCCTGGTGAAAACTACAGACGAGAACTAACTTGATATCCTGGTGACCAGTACAGACGAGAACTAACTAGTGATCCTGGTAACCAATACAGACGAGAACGAACTAGTGATCCTGGTACCAGTACAGACGAGAACTAACTAGTGATCCTGGTGACCAGTACAGACGAGAACGAACTCGTGATCCTGGTGACCAGTACAGACGAGAACGGACTAGTGATCCTGGTGACCAGTACACACGAGAACGAACTAGTAATCCTGGTGAACAATACAGACGAGAACGAACTAGTGAACCCGGTGACCAGTACAGACGAGAACGAACTAGTGATCCTGGTGACCAGGACTGATGAGAACAACCTAGTGATCCTGGTGACCAGTACAGACGAGAACGAACTAGTGATCTTGTGACCAGTACTGATGAGAACAACCTAGTGATCCTGGTGACCAGTACAGACGAGAACGAACTAGTGATCCTGGTGACCAGTAGAGACATGAAGGAACTATTGATCCTGGTGACCAGTAGAGACATGAAGGAACTAGTGATCCTGGTGACCAGTAGAGACATGAAGGAACTAGTGATCCTGGTGACCACTACAGATGAGAAGTAACTATTGATCCTGGTGACAAGTACTGATGAGAACGATCTAGTTGTCCTGGTGAAAAGTACAGACGAGAACTAACTTGTTATGCTGGTGACCAGTGCAGAAGGAAACGAACTAGTGATCCTGGTGACCTAACGATGATCAACATACTAAGTAACGATGATCACCATACTTACAAAATAAGATCTCCATACTTACTAACGACGATCACCATACTTACTAACGATGATCACCATATTAACTAACGATGATCACCATACTTCCTAACGATGATCACCATATTAACGATGATCACCATACTTACTAACGATGATCAACATACTAAGTAACGATCATCGCCATACTTACAAAATAAGATCTCCATACCTACTAACGACGATCACCATACTTACTAACGATGATCACCATACTTAGCAACGATGACTACCATACTTAGCAGCAATGATCACCATACTTACTAACGATGATCAACATATTAACTAACGATGATCACCATACTTCCTAACGATGATCACCATATTAACGATGATCACCATACTTACTAACGATGATCAGCATACTTACTAACGATGAACACCACACTAACTAACGATGATCACCATACGTATTAACGATGATCACCATACAAACTAACGATGAACACCACACTAACTAACGATGATCACCATACGTATTAACGATGATCACCATTCAAACTAACGATGATCACCATGCTAACTAACGATAATCAATATACTAACAAACAACCGTCACCATATTTACTAACGATGAGCACCATACTTAGCAACGATGATCACTATACTTACTAACGATGATCACTATACTTTGTAACGATAATCACCATACTTACTAACGATAATCACCATACTTAGTAACGATGATCACCATTCTTACGAACGATGATCACCATACTAAGTAACGATGATCACCATACTAACTAACGATGATCACCATACTAATTAATGATGATCACCATACTTACTAACGATGATCACCATACTTAGTAAAGATGATCGCCATACATAGTAACGGTGATCACAATTCTTACGGTGATCACCATTCTTAGGATGATCACCATACTTAGTAACGATGATGACCATACTAATCAACGATGATCACCATAATCACTAACGATGATCAGCATACTAACTAACATTGATGACCACACTTGAGAACGATTATCACCATAATCACGAACAATGATCACCATATCAACTAACGATGATCACCATACTGAATAACGATGATCACCATACTAATCAACGATGATCACCATACTTAGTAACGATGATCACCATACCTATTAACAATGATCATAATACTAACGACGAACTTCTTTGTAACTAAGGATGATCACCATACTTGGTAACGATAAACACCATACTAACAAAGATGATCACCATACTTAGTAACGATGATGACCATACTAACTAACGATGATCGCCATAATTGCTAGCGATGATCACCATACTAACTAACGATGAAGACCATACTTAGGAACGATGATCACCATACTTACTAACGATGATCACTATGCTAAGTATCGATGATCACCGTACTAACTAACGATGATTGCCATACTTAGTATCGATGATCACCTTACTAACTAACGATGACCACTATGCTAAGTATCGATGATCACCATGCTAACTAACGATGATCACCACACTTAGTAACGATGATCATCATACGAACTAACGATGATCACCATACTAACTAACGATGATCACAACACTTACTAACGATGATCACCATACTAACTAACGATGACCACCATACTAACTAACGATGATCGCCATGCTAACTAACGATAATCACCATACTTAGTAACGATGATCACCATACTTACTAACGATGATCACCATACTTGCTAAAGATGATCACCATACTAATTAACGATGATCACCATACTTAGTATCGATGATCACCATACTAATTAACGATGATCACCATACTTACTAACGATGATCACCATACTTAGTAACGATGATCACCATACTTACTAAGGATGATCACCATACTTGCTAAAGATGATCACCATACTAATTAACGATGATCACCATACTTAGTATCGATGATCACCGTACTAACTAACGATGATCACCATACTTACTAACGATGATCACCATACTTAGTAACGATGATCACCATACTTCCTAACGATGATTACCATACGATGATCACCATACTTAGTAACGATGATCACCATACTTAGTAACGATGATCACCATATTTACTAACGATAATCACCATACTTACTAACGATGATCACCATACTTACTAACAATGATCACTATACTAACTAACGATGAACACCATACAACCATACTTATTTACTGATCGCTCTACTTACTAACGATGATCACCATACTAACGTTGACCGCCATACTTGCTAACGATGATCACTATACTTACTAACAATGATCACTATACTTACTAATGATGATTACCATACTTACTAACGGTGATCATCATACTTACTAACGATGATCACTATACTTAATGATGATTACCATACTTACTAACGGTGATCATCATACTTACTAACGATGGCCACCATACTTACTATGATCACCATATTTACTAACCATGATCACCATACTAACTAACAATAATCACCATACCTACTAACGATGATCATACATCCTAACGATGATCACTATACCTACTAAGATTGACCACCATACTTACTAACGATGATCACTTACTAACGATGATCAAAACACTCACTAACGATGATCACCATACTATCAATAATCACCATACTAACTATCGATGATCACCGTACTTACGAATGATGATCACTATACTTACTAACGTTGACCACCATACTTACTAACGATTATCACCATACTAACTAACGATGATCGCCATACCTAGTAGCGATGATCACCATAATAACTAACGAGGATCACCATACTTAGTAATGATGTTCACCATACTAATTAACGATGATCTCCATACTTACTAACCATGATTACCATACTTCGTAATGATGATGACCATACAAACTAACGTTGATGACCATACTAACGAGCGATGATCACGATACGTAAGAACAATGATCACCATACTTACTAACGATGATCAGCATACTTTCTAACGATGATCACCATATTTACTAATGATGATCACCATATTTATTAACCATGATCACCATACTAACGATGATCACTATACTTACTAACGATGATCGCCATACTTACTAACGATGATCACCATACCTACTAACGATGATCACCATACTAACTAACGATGATCACCATACTTACTAACGATGATCACCATACTTACTAACGATGATCATCATACTTAGTATCGGTGATCACTATACTAAATAACGATGATCACCATAGTTAGTAACGATGATCACCATATTAACTAACGATGATCACCATACTTACTAACGATGATCACCATACTTAATAACAATGATCAACGCCTCATTAACTAACGATGATCACCATACTTATTAATGATGTTCACCATACTAACTAACGATGATATCCATACTTACTAACCATGATTACCATACTTCATGATGATGACCATACAAACTAACGTTGATGACCATACTAACTAGCGATGATCACCACACGTAAGAACAATGATCACCATACTTACTAACGATGATCAGCAAACTTTCTAACGATGATCACCATATTTACTAACGATGATCACCATATTTATCAACCATGATCACCATACTAACTAACGATGATCACTTTACTTACTAACGATGATCGCCATACTTACTAACGATGATCACTATACCTACTAACGATGATCACCATATTAACTAACGATGATCACCTTACTAACGATGATCACCATACTTACTAACGATGATCATCATACTTAGTATTAGTGATCACTATACTAAATAACGATGATCACCACCCTTAGTAACGATGATCACCATATCAACTGACGATGATCACCATACTTACTAACGATGATCACCATACTTACTAACGATGATCACCATACTTAGTTACGATGATTGCCATACAAAATAACGATGATCACCATACTTACTAACGATGATCGCCATACTAACTAACGATGATCACCTTACTAACTAACGATGATCACCATACCTACTAACGATGATCACCATACTAACTAACGATGATCGCCATACTTATTAACGATGATCATCGTAACAAGGATCACCTTACTAACGATGATCACCATACCTACTAACGATGATAGCCATACTTAGCAACGATGATCACCATACTAACTAACGATGATCACCACTCTTACTAACGATGATCAAAATACTACTAACAATGATCACTATACTAACTAGCGATTATCTCCATACATACTTACGATGATTATCATTCTAACTAACGATGATCACCATACTAAAGATGATCACCATACTAACTAGCGATGATCACCATACATACTTACGATGATAACCATTCTAACTAACGATGATCATCATACTTACTAACGATAATCACCATACTTACTTTCGATGATCACCATCATTAGTAACGATAATCACCATACTTAGCATCAATGATCACCATTCTTACCATCAATGATCACCATACTTAGTATCGATGATCACCATAATTAGTAGCGATGATCACCGTACTTCCTAACGATGATCACCATACTTACTAACGATGATCACCATACTTTCTAAGGATGATCACCATATTCATTAACCATGATCACCATTCTAACTAACGATGATCACTATACTTACTAACAATGATCACCATACTTAGTAACGATGATCACCATACTTATTAACGTTGACCACCATACTTACTAACGATGATCACCATACTAACTAACGATGATCACCATACTTACCAACGATGATCACCATACTTTCTAACGATGATCACCATACTAACTAACAATGATCACCATACTAACTAACGATGATCACCATACTTTCTAACGATGATCTTCATACTTACCAACGATGATCACCATACTAACTAACGATGATCACTATACTAACTGACGATGATCACCATACTTTCTAACGATGATCACCATACGAACTAACGATGATTACCATACTTACTAACGATGATCACCATACTTTCTAACGATAATCACCATACTAACCAGCGATTATCACCATACTTACTAACGTTGACCACCATACTTACTAACGATGATCCTCATACTTACTAACGTTGACCACCATACTTACTAACGATGATATCCATACTAACTAACGATGATCACCATACTTTCTAACAATGATCACCATACTTACCAACGATGATGTCCATACTAACTAACGATGATCACCATACTTACAAACGATGATCACCATATTTTCTAACGATGATCACCATACTTTCTAACGATGATCACCATACTAACTAACGATGATCACCATACTTACTAACGATGATCACCATACTTTCTAACGATGATCACCATATCTATTAACCATGATCACCATACTAACTAACGATGATCACCATAATTACTTACGATGATCGCCATACTTACTATCGATGATCACCATACTTACTAACGCTGACAAACATACTTACTACCTAACGATGATCACCATACTATCTATCGAGGATCACTATACTTAGTAAATATGATCACCATACTAATTAACGACGATCACTATGCTTAGTTACGATGATTGCCATACTAACTAGCAATGATCACCATACCTACTAACGGTGATCACCATACTAAATAACGATGATCGCCATAGTTATGATGATCACCGTACTTACTAACGATGATCACCTTACTAGCTAACGATGATCACCATACCTACTAACGATGATCACCATACTAACTAACGATGATCACCATACTAAGTAACGATGATCACCATATTAACTAACGATGATCACCATACTTACTAACGATGATCACCATACTTACTAACGATGATCATCATACTTAATATCTGTGATCACTATGCTAACTAACGATGAGCACCATACTTAGCAACGATGATCACCATATATTAACTAACGATGATCACCATCCTTACTTTCACTGATCACCATACTTAGTAACGATGATCATCTCCATACTAACCAACGATGACCACCATACTTACGAACGATGACCACCATACTTACTAACGATGATCACCATGCTTATTTACGATGATCACCATACTTACTAACTATGATCACCATACTTACTGACGATGACCACTATACTTACTAACGATGATCATCATACTTACTAACAAAGCCTACTGGTAATTCTCGTGACTAACTAACAGGATGGGTTACGTTCTCCACTTATCATACTAGCTTGTTAACAGTCTGAGCTAGTAAGTATGGTAATTAGTGATAACCAACGGGATGAACTAACAACCCTGTTGACCCTTAATGATTTAGAGAACGAGCTAGTGACCCAGTTAACTAGTTGTGATCAACAGCTGATAACCCATTAGTGACAAAATGATGAATTAGTGACGCTGGTAAGGAGAAGAACGTGTTGATGTTCTAACAACCAGTACTGACCATCAACAGGATGAGGAAGTGAGGTTGGCAACTGGTGATGACCAACAGAAAGGGGTACTGACAGGCCATCATTATTGATCGAAAGATGACGTCGTAAGCCACATGAGCGATAAAACCTTGCCATTTATCAGTAACCACCAACAGGATGAACGACTGACCTATTAAACAATGTTGACCAACAACATGAATTACTGACACTCGTTATCAGTACTGGCTGGCAAGATGAGGTAGTAACCCTGCAAACAAATGCTTACATATAGGGTGACCTTGTGACATATGTTAAATGGATAGATTGATTATCGTAGTTACGTTTACTTACCTACAGGGATAACTACTTCCCCTGATGTGTAGTACTAACTGGGCTTGGTGACCCTGGTGACTGGAAGATAAACGATGTGAGCCAATGATCCTAGTGATTAACATTGTCCGATAGTAAGAATTACAACTATAGTAACCCTGGTGACTAGTACTGACCAACTGACCTAGTTAGTAACCCTGGTGACTAGTACTGACCAACTGACCTAGTTAGTAACCCTGGTGACTAGTACTGACCAACTGACCTAGTTAGTAACCCTGGTGACTAGTACTGACCAACTGGCCTAGTTAGTAACCCTGGTGACTAGTACTGACCAACTGACCTAGTTAGTAGCCCTGGTGACTAGTACTGACAAAAAGGATAAGGTAGTGACTTTGGTGGCTAGGCTACCGCTGCCCAACTGTTCAAAGTAGTGATCTTTGAGACTAGTAATGACCATCAAATCGAAATAGTAACTTTGTGACCAATACTGACGACCAGGACGATCCTTTAACCTTACTGACCAGTTCTCACCAGCACGACTAACAGATGAGGAGGATCCTGGTGTGCAGCTTGAAACAACCAGTGCTCAGCCTCGTGATCACTGCTGACCAGCAAGATAAGTTCAAGATCCTATTAACCAGTGCTGACCAACTGAATGAGGTTGTGACTTTACTGACCATACTGACTACCAGACGATAAGATGAATAACCTGCTGACCAGTCGTAGTCAACTGAATGAATTGGTGATTCTGGTGACGAAAACTGTCCAACAAGTCAATTTTGTGACAATAATCCAACAGTGACCAATATGATGAGCTAGTTAGTGATCCTGATGACAAGATGTAAAAAATAGAATTGGCTTGTAACCATGTCACTAGAGACCATAATGATCAACAGCTACCACTGCTAACTATCACTATTGACCATAATGATCAACAGCTACCACTGCTAACTATCACTATTGACCATAATGATCAACAGCTAGCACTGCTATCACTATTGACCATAATGATCCACAGCTACCATTGCTAATATCACTACTGACCATAATGATCAACAGCTAGCACTGCTAACTATCACTATTGACCATAATGATCAACAGCTACCACTGCTAACTATCACTATTGACCATAATGATCAACAGCTACCACTGCTAACTATCACTATTGACCATAATGATCAACACCTACCACTGCTAGCTATCACTATTGACAATAATGACCAACAGCTACCATTGCTAACTATCACTATTGACCATAAGGATCAACAGCTACCACTGCAAACTATCACTATTGACCATAATGATCAACATACCACTGCTAATTATCACTATTGACCATAATGATCAACAGCTAGCACTGCTAACTATCACTATTGACCATAATGATCAACAGCTACCATTGCTAAGTATCATTATTGACCATAATGATCAACAGCTACCACTGCTAACTATCACTATTGACCATAACAATGAACAGCTACAACTGCTAAATATCACTATTGACCATAATGATCAACAGCTACAACTGCTATCACTATTAAATATAATGATCAACAGCTGTTATTGTTAACTATCACTATTGATCATAATGATCAACAGCTACCATTGTTAGCTATCACCATTGACCATAATGATCAACAGCTACCACTGCTAACTATCAATATTGACCATAATGATCAACAGCTACCACTACTAACTATCACTATTGATCATAATGACCAACAGCTGCCCTTCCTAAATACCACTATTGACATTAATGATCAGCAGCTACCACTGATAACTATCATTAATAACAATAATGAACAGCAGCTAACACTGCTAACTATCACTGTTGCCTTAATGATAAGCAGCTACCACTGCTAACTATCACTATTGACCATAATGATCAGCAGCTAACACTGCTAACTATCACTATTGACCATAATGATAAGCAGCTACCAGTGCTATCACTATTGACCATAATGACAAACAGCTACCACTGCTAACTATCAATATTGAGCATAATGACAAACAGCTACCACTGCTAACTATCAATATTGAGCATAATGATCAACAGGTACCACTGCTAACTATCACTATTGATCATAATTACCAAAAGCTACCACTGCTATCACTATTGACCATGATGATCAATAGCTAGCACTGCTAGCTATCACTATTGACCAAAAGGATCAAAAGCTAACAACTGCTAACTATCACTATTGACCATAATGATCAACAGCTACCACTGCTAAATATCACTATTGACCATAATGATCAACGGCTACCACTGCTATCACTATTGACCGTAATGATCAAAAGCTACCACTGCTAACTATCACTATTAACCATAATGATTAAGAGCTACCACTGCTAACTATCACTATTAACCATAATGATTAAGAGCTACCACTGCTAACTATCACTATTGACCATGATGAACAATAACTACCATTGCTAGCTATCACTATCTAAAATAATGATCAAAAGCTACCACTGCTAAATATCACTATTGACCATCATGAACAAAAGCTACCACTGCTTCTTATCACTATTGACCATGATGATAAACAGCTACCATTGCTAACTATCACCATTGACCATAATGACCAACAGCTACCACTGCTAACTATCACTATTGACCATAATGATCAACAGCTACCATTGCTAACTATTACTATTGATCATAATGATCAACAGCTACCACTGCTAACTATCACTATTAACCATAATGATCAGAAGCTACCATTGTTAACTATCACTATTGACCACAATGATCAACAGCTACCACTGCTAACTATCACTATTGACCATAATGATCAACAGCTACCACTGCTAACTATCATTATTGACCATAATGATCCAAAGCTACCATTTCTAAATATCACTATTGACCATAAGGATCAACAGCTACCACTGATAACTATCACTATTGATCATAATGATCAAAAGCTACACCTACTAACTCTCATTATTGACTATGATAATCAACAGCTACCACTGTTAACTATCACTATTGACTATAATGATCAACAGCTACAACAGCTAACTATCACAATTGACCATAATGATCAACATCTACCACTATCAACTATCACTATTGACCATAATGATCAAAAGCTATCATTGATAACTAGCACTATTGACCATAATAATCAGCAGCTAACACTGCTAACTATCACTATTGACTATATTGATAAGAAGCTACCACTGCTAACTATCACTATTGAGCATAATGATCAACAGCTATCACTGCTAACTATCACTATTGACCATAATGACCAACAGCTATCACTGCTAACTATCACTATTGACCATAATGATCAAAAGCTACCACTACTAACAATCACTATAGATCATAATGATCAACAGCTACCTCTGCTAACTATCACCATTGACCATAAGGATCAGCAGCTAACACTGCTAACTTTCACTATTAACCATATTGACAAGCAGCTACCACTGCTAACTATCACTATTGACCATAATGATCTACAGCTACCACTGCTAACTATCACTATTGAACATAATGACCAACAGCTATCACTGCTAACTATCACTATCGACCATAATGATCAGCAGCTAACACTGCTACCTATCACTATTGACCACATTGATAAGCAGTTACCACTGCTAACTATCACTATTGAGGAGAATAATCAACAGCTACCACTGCTAACTATCATTATTGACCATAATGACCAACAGCTACCACTGCTAACTATCACTACTGACCATAATTACCAACAGCTACCACTGCTATCACTATTGACCATAATGATCAACAGATACCACTGCTAACTATCACTACTGACCATGATGATCAATAGCTACTTCTGCTAACTATCACTGTTGACCATAATGATCAAAAGCTACCAATGTTAACTATCACTATTGACCATAATGATCAACAGCTACAACTGCCAATTGTCACTATTGACCATAATGATCAACAGCAACCACTGCTATCACTATTGACCATAATGATCAACAGCTACCACTGCTATCACTATTGGCCATAATGATCAACAGCTACCACTGCTATCACTATTGACCATAATGATCAACAGCTACCACTGCTATCACTATTGGCCATAATGATCAACAGCTACCACTGCTACTATCATTATTAACCATAATGATCAACAGCTACCACTGCTATCACTATTGACCATGATGATCAATAGGTACCACTACTAAGTATCACTATTGACCATCATGATCAAAAGCTACCACTACTAATTATCACTATTGACCATGATCATAAACAGCTACCACTGCTATCTATCACTATTGACCATAATGATCAACAGCTACCACTGCTAACTATCACTATAGACCATAATGATCAACAGCTACCATTGCTAACTATTACTATTGACCATAATGATCAACAACTACCACTGCTATCACTATTGACCATAATGATCAAAAGCTACCATTGTTAACTATCACTATTGACCACAATGATCAACAGCTACCACTGCTAACTATCACTATTGACCATAATGATCAACAGCTACCGCTGCTAACTATCACGATTGACCATAATGATCAACAGCTGCCACTGCTAACTATCACTATTGACCATAAGGATCAACAGCTACCATTGCTAACTATCAATATTGACCATAATGATCAACAGCTACCACTGATAACTATCCTTATTGACCATAAAGATCAACAGCTACTGTTGCTAACTATCACTATTGACCATAATGATCAACAGCTACCACTACCAACTATCACTATTGATCATAATGATCAACAGCTACCACTGCAAACTATCACTATTGACCATAATCATCAACAGCTACCACTGTTGACTCTCACTATTGACCATAATGATAAACAGCTACAACTGCTAACTATCACTGTTGACCATAATGATCAACAGCTACCACTGCAAACTGGCACTATTGACCATAATGATCAACAGCCACCACTGCTAACTCTCACTATTGATCACAATGATCAACAGCTACCATTGCGAATTATCACTATTGACGATAACGATCAACAGCTACCACTACTATCACTATTGATCATGATCAACAGCTACCATTGCTAACTATCACTATCGACCATAATAATCAGCAGCTACCACTGCTAACTATCACTATTGTCAATGACTGATCAGCAGCTAACACTGCTAACAATCACTATCAACATAATAATAAGCAGCAACCATTGCTAACTATCACTATTGGCTATAATGATCAACAGCTACCACTGGTAGCTATCACTATTGACCATAACGATCAACAGGTACCACTACTAACTATAACTATTGACCATAATGATAAACAGCTACCACGGCTATAAATCACTACTGACCATAATGATCAACAACTACCACTCCTAACTATCACTATTCACCATAACGATCAACAGCTACCACTGCTAACTATCACTGTTGACCATACTGATCAATAGCTATAAATGTTAACTATCACTATTGACCATAATGATGAACAGCTGCTATTGCTAACTATCACTATTGATCATAATGATCAACAGCTACCATTGTTAGCTATCACTATTGAACATAATGATGAACAGCTACCACTGCTAACTATCACTATTGATCATAATGATCAACAGCTACCACAACTAACTATCACTCTTGACCATAATGATCAACAGCTCCCATTGCTAGTTGTCACTATTGAACATAATTATCAACAGCTACCACTGCTAACTGTCACTATTAAACATAATGATCAACAGTTACCACTTCCAACTATCACTATTGACCATAATGATCAACAGTTACCACTACTTACTATCACTATTGACCATAATGATCAACGACTACCTTTGCTAACTACCACTATTCACCATAATAATCACCAGCTACCACTGCTATCACTATTGACAATAATGATCAGCAGCGAACACTGCTAACTATCACTATTGACCATAGGGATAAGCAGCTACCACTGCTGACTATTACTATTGACCACATTGATCAACAGCTAACGCTGCTAATTATCACTCTTGACCATAATGACCAACAGCTACCACTGCTAACTATCACTATTGACCATAATGATCAGCAGCTACCACTGCTAACTATCACTATTGACCATAATGACCAACAGCTACCACTGCTAACAATCACTATTGGCCATACTTACCAACAGCTACCATTGCTATCACTATTGACCATAATGATCAACACCTACCACTGCTAACTATCACTATCAACCATAATGATCAAGAGCTACCACTGCTAACTATCACTATTGACCATAATGATAAGCACCTACCAGTGCTATCACTATTGACCATAAAGATCAACAGCTACCACTTCTATCACTATTGATCATAATGACAAACAGCTACCACTGCTAACTCAATTTTGAGCATAATGATCAACAGCTATCTAAGCTAACTATCACTATTGACCATAACTACCAAAAGCTACTACTGCTATCACCATTGACTATAATGATCAACAGCTACGACTGCTAACTATCACTATTGACCATGATGATCAATATCTACCACTGTTAGCTATCACTATTGACCAAAAGGATCAAAAGCTAACAACTGCTAACTATCACTATTGACCATATTGATCAACAGCTACCACTGCTAAATATAACTATTGACCATAATGATCAACAGCTACAACTGCCAATTTTCACTATTGACCATAATGATCAACAGCTACAACTGCTATCACTATTGACCATAATGATCAACAGCTAACACTGTTATCACTATTGACCAAAATCATCAACATCTACCACTGCTAACTATCACTATTAACCATAATGATCAACAGGTACCACTGCTAAATATCACTATTGACCATGATGATCAATAGGTACCACTACTAACTATCACTATTGACCATCATGATCAAAAGCTACCACTGCTAATTATCACTATTGAACATAATTATCAACAGCTACCACTGCTAACTATCACTATAGACCATAATGATCAACAGCTACCATTGCTAACTATTACTATTGACCATAATGATCAACAGTTACCACTGCTAACTATCACTATTGACCATAATGATCAACAGTTACCGTTGCTAACTATCATGATTGACCACTATTGACCATAATGATCAACATATACCGTTGGTAACTATCACTATTGACCATAATGATGAACAGCTACCACTACCAACTATCACTATTGATCATAATGATCAACAGCTACCACTACAAACTATCACTATTGACCATAATGATCAGAAGCTACCACTGCTAACTATCACCATTGACCATAATGATCAGCAGCGAACATTGCTAACTATCACTATTAACCATAATGATAAGCAGCTACCACTGTTAACTATCACTATTGATAATTATATAACGATCAAAAGCTACCACTGCTAGCTATCACTATTGACCATGATGATCAATAGCTCCCACTGCTAACTATCACTATTGACCTTAACGATCAACAGCTACCACTACTAACTATCACTATTGACCATAATGATCAACAGCTACCATTGCTAACTATCACTATTGGCCATAATGATCAACAGCTATAAATGTTGACTATCACTATTGACCATAATGATGAACAGCTACTATTGCTAACTATCACTATTGATCATAATGATCAACAGCTTCCATTACTAGCTATCACTATTGAACATAATGATCAAACGCTACCACTGCTAACTGTCACTCTTGACCATAATGATCAACAGCTACCACTACTAACTATCAGTATTGACCATAATGATCAACAGCTACCATTGCTACCTATCACTATTGAACATAATGACCAACAGCTACCACTGCTAACTATCACTATTGAACATAATGATCAACAGCTACCACTACCAACTATCACTATTCACCATAATGATCAACAGCTACAACTATCAACTATCACTATTGACCATAATGATCAACAGCTACCATTGCTAACTACCACTATTGACCATAATGATCAGCAGCTACCACTGCTAACTATTACAATTGACATTGATAATAAGCAGCGAAAACTGCTAACTATCACTATTGGCCATAATCATAATCAGCTACCACTGCTGACTATTACTATTGACCATAATGATCAACAGCTACCGCTGCTTATCATTACTCTTGACCATAATGACCAACAGCTACCACTGATAACTATCACTATTGGCCATAATGATCAGCAGATACCACTGCTAACTATCACTATTGACCATAATGACCAACAACTACCACTGCTAACTATCACTATCGACCATACTTATGAACAGATACCATTGCTATTACTATTGACCATAATGATCAGCACCCACCAATGCTAACTATCACTATCAACCATAATGATGAAGAGCTACCACTGCTAAGTATCACTATTGACCATAATGATAAGCAGCTACCAGTGCTAACTATCACTATTGACCACAATGATCAACAGCTACCACTGCTATCACTATTGACCATAATGACAAACAGCTACCACTGTTAACTATCAATATTGAGCATAATGATCAACAGCTACCACTGCTAACTATCACTATTGATCATAATTACCAAAAGCTACCACTGCTATCACCATTGACCACAAGGATCAACAGCTACGACTGCTGTCACTATTGACCATGATAATGAATAGCTGCAACTGCTATCTATCACTATTGACCAAAAGGATCAAAAGCTAACAACTGCTAACTATCACTATTGACCATAATGATCAACAGCTACCACTGCTAAATATCACTATTTACCTTAATGATCATCAGCTACCACTGCTATCACTATTGACCATAATGATCAACAGCTACCACTGTTAATATCACTATTAACCATAATGATCAAGAGCTACCACTGCTAACTATCACTATTGACCATGATGATCAATAGCTACCACTGCTAACTATCACTATTGAACATAATGATCAAAAGCTACCACTGCTAACTATCACAATTGACCATCATGAACAAAAGCTACCACTGCTAATTATCACTATTGACCATGATGATAAACAGCTACCACTGCTAACTATCACTTTTGACCATAATGATGAACAGCTACCACTGCTAACTATCACTATTGACCATAATGATCAACAGCTACTATTGCTAACTATTACTATTGACCATGATGATCAAAAGCTACCATTGTTAACTATCACCATTGACCACAATGATCAAGAGCTACCTCTGCTAACTATCACTATTGACCATAATGATCAACAGCTACCACTGCTAACTATCACTATTGACCTTAATGATCAAAAGCTACAGTTACTAAGTATCACTATTGACCATAATGATCAACAGTTACCACTGCTAACTTTCACTATTGACCATAATGATCAACAGCTACAACTGTTGACAATCACTATTGATCATAATGATCAACAGCTACCACTATTAAGTATCACCATTGACCATAATGATCAAAAGCTACCAATGCTAACGAGCAATATTGACCATAATAATCAGCAGCTACCACTGCTAACTATCACTATTGACCATAATGATCAGCAAACTATCACTATTGACCATGATGATCAAAAGCTACCACTGTTAACTATCACTATTGACCACAATGATCAAGAGCTACCTCTGCTAACTATCACTATTGACCATAATGATCAACAGCTACCACTGCTAACTATCACTATTGACCTTAATGATCAAAAGCTACAGTTACTAAGTATCACTATTGACCATAATGATCAACAGTTCCCACTGCTAACTTTCACTATTGACCATAATGATCAACAGCTACAACTGTTGACAATCACTATTGATCATAATGATCAACAGCTACCACTATTAACTATCACTATTGACCATAATGATCAAAAGCTACCAATGCTAACGAGCAATATTGACCATAATAATCAGCAGCTACCACTGCTAACTATCACTATTGACCATAATGATCAGCAGCTAACACTACTAACTATCACTATTGACCATGTTCATAAGCAGAAACCACTGCTAACTATCACTTTTGAGCATAATGATCAACAGCTATCAGTGCTAACTATCACTATTGACCATAATGACCAACAGCTATCACTGGTAACTATCACTATTGACCATAATGATCAACAGCTATCAGTGCTAACTATCACTATTGACCATAATGATCAGCAGCTAACACTGCTAACTATCAATACTGACCATATTGATAAGCAGCAACCACTGCTAACTGTCACTATTGACCATAATGATCAACAACTACCACTGCTAACTATCACTATTGACCACAATGACCAACAGCTACCATTGCTAACTATCACAACTGACCATAATTACCAACAGCACCACTGCTATCACTATTGACCATAATGAACAACAGATACCACTGCTAACTATCACTATTGACCATGATGATCAATAGCTATTACTGCTAGCTATCACTATTGACCATAATGATCAAAAACTACCAATGTTAACTATCACAATTGATCATAATGATCAACAGCTACAACTGCCAATTATCACTATTGACCATAATGATCAACAGCTACCACTGCTATCACGATAGACCATAATGATCAACAGCTACCACTGCTATCACTATTGACCATACTGATCAACAGCTACCATTGCTAACTATCACTATTAACCATAACGGTCAACAGATACCACTTCTGACTATCACTATTGACCATGATGATCAATAGGTACCACTACTGACTATCACTATTGACCATAATGATCAACAGCTACCACTGCTAACTATTACTATAGACCATTTTGATCAACAGCTACCATTGCTAACTATTACTAGTGACCATAATGATCAACAGCTACCACTGCTAACTATCACTATTGACAATAATGATCAAAAGCTACCATCATTAACAATGACTATTGAACACAATGATCAACAGCTATCACTGCTATCACTATTGACCATAATGATCAACAGCTACTGTTGCTAACTATTACTATTGACCATAATGATCAAGAGCTACCACTGCAAACTATCACTATTGACCATGATGATCAAAAGCTACCATTGTTAACTATCACCATTGACCACAATGATCAAGAGCTACCTCTGCTAACTATCACTATTGACCATAATGATCAAGAGCTACCACTACCAACTATCACTATTAATCATAATGATCAACAGCTACCACTGCAAAGTATCACTATTGACCATAATGATAAACAGCTACAACTGCTAACTATCACTATTAACTATAATGATCAACAGCTACCACTGCAAACTGGCACTATTTGCCATAATGATCAACAGCTACCACTGCTAACTCTCAATATTGATCATAATGATCAACAGCTACCATTACTAACTATCACTATTGATGATAATGATCAACAGCTACCACTGCTAACTATCACTGTTGACATTAATGATCAACAGCTACCACTACTATCACTATTGATCATGATCAACAGCTACCATTGCTAACTATCACTATCGACCATAATGATCAGCAGCTGCCACTCCTAACTATCATTATTGACCATAATGATCAGCAGCTAACACTGCTAACTATCACTATTAACCATAATGATAAGCAAGTATCACAGATAACTATCACCATTGACTATAATGATCAACAGCTACCACTGCTAGCTATCACTATTGACCATGATGATCAATAGCTACCACTGATAACTATCACTATTGACCATAACGATCAACAGCTACCACTGCTAACTATCACTATTGACCATAATGATAAACAGCTACCATTGCTAACTATCACTATTGACCATATTGATCAACAGCTACCAATCCTAACTATCACTATTGACCATAAAGATCGACAGCTACCAATGCTAACTATCGCTATTGACCATAATGATCAGCAGCTAACACTGCTAACTATCACTTTTGACCATACTGATGAACAGCCTCTAATGCTAACTATCACTATTTATCATAATGATCAACAGCTACCATTGCTAACTATCACTATTGAACATAATGATCAACAGCTACCACTGCTAACTATCACTATTGGCCATAATAATCAACAGCTACCACTTCTAACGATCATTACTGACCATAATGATCAACAGCTACCATTGCTAGCTATCACTATTTAACATAATGATCAACAGCTACCACTGCCAACTATCACTATTGAACATAATGATCAAAAGCTATCACTTCCAACTATCACTATTCACCATAATGATCAACAGCTACCACTACTAACTATCACTATTGACCATAATGATCAAGTGCTACCATTGCTAACTATTATTATTGACCATAATGATCAGCAGCTACCACTGCTAACTATCACTATTGACAATAATGATCAGCAGCGAACACTGCTTACTTTCACTATTGACCATAATGATAAGCAGCTACCAGTGATGACTATTACTACTGACCATAATGATCAACAGCTACCGCTGCTAGTTATTACTCTTGACCATAATGACCAACAGATATCACTAATAACTATCACTATTGGCCAAAATGATCGGCAGTTACCACTGCTAACTGTCACTATTGACCATAATGACCAACAGCTACCACTGCTAACTATCACTATTGACCATACTTACCAACAGCTACCATTGCTGGGTTTAGACCGTCGTGAGACAGGTTAGTTTTACCCTACTGTTCAAAGTCTAAGTCAGACACTCGTTGCGATAGCAACTCTGCTCAGTACGAGAGGAACGGCAGTTTCGGACATATGGTTGGGCTCTTGGTCGACCGGCCATTGAAGTTACGCTACGTCCGTGGGGTTTATGCCTGAAAGCCTCTAAGGCAGAATCCCGGCTAAAGAAGCAACGATATATGTACGGCAAGCATTGGGTCAAGGCCACGATTATAACGACAAGCTTCCAGGAGACGCTGTCCTCCTCGGAGGCTTGAATGGGCCCATGCAAGGGGAACTTGGGTAGAGTTTGCTGATAGCCTGTGTAGCTGCTCTATCCCATCCTAAATACAGATCAATCAAAGCTTGATGTGCTGTAACGAACCGTTTGCAAACAACTTACGTACTATTGACCATAATGCTCAACACCTACCACTGCTAACTATCACTATTAACCATAATGATCAAGAGCTACCACTGCTAACTATCACTATTGACAATAATGATAAGCAGCTACTAGTACTAACTATCACTATTGATCACAATTATCAACAGCTACCACTGCTATCACTATTGACCATAATGACAAACAGCTACCACTGATAACTATCAATATTAAGCATAATGATCAACAGCTACCACTACCAACTAACACTATTGACCATAATTATCAAAAGCTAACACTGCTATCACCATTGACCACAATGATCAACAGCTACGATTGGTAACTATCACTATTGACCATGATGATCAATAGCTACCACTGCTAGCGATCACTATTGACCAAAAGGATCAAAAGCTAACAACTGCTACCTATCACTATTGACCATAATGATCAACAGCTACCACTGCTAAATATCACTATTGACCATAATGATCAACAGCTACCACTGCTATCACTATTGACCATAATGATCAACAGCTACCACTGCTATCACTATTGGCCATAATAATCAACAGCTACCACTGCTAACTATCACTATTAACCATAATGATCAAGAGCTACCACTGGTAACTATCAATATTGACAATGATGATCAATAGCTACCACTGCTACTATCACTATTGAACATAATGATCAAAAGCTACCACTGCTAAATATCACTATTGACCATCATGAACAAAAGATATCACTGCTAATTATCACTATTGACCATTATGATAAAAAGCTACCACTGCTAACCATCACTTTTGACCATAATGATGAACGCCTACCACTGCTAACTATCATTATTGACCATAATGATCAACAGCTACCATTGTCAATTATTACTATTGACCATAATGATCGACAGCTACCACTGCTAACAATCACTATTGACCATAATGATCAAAAGCTGCCATTGTTAACTATCACTATTGACCACAATCATCAACAGCTATCAATGCTGACTATCACTATTGACCATAATGATCAACAGCAACCACTGCTAGCTATAACTATTGACCATAATGATCAAAAGCTACCACTGCTAACTATCACTATTGAACATAATGATCAACAGCTACCACTACCAAATATCACTATTGACCATAATGATCAACAGCTACCATTGCTAGCTATCACTATTGAACATAATGACCAACAGCTACCACTGCTAACTATCACTATTGAACATAATGATCAACAGCTACCACTACCAACTATCACTATTCACCATAATGATCAACAGCTAAAACTATTAACTATCACTATTGACCATAATGATCAACAGCTACCATTGCTAACTACACCTATTGACTATAATGATCAGCAGCTACCACTGCTAACTATTTCAATTGACAATAATGAAAGGCAGCGAACACTGCTAACTATCACTATTGGCCATAATCATAATCAGCTACCACTGCTGACTATTACTATTGACCATAATGATCAACAGCTACCGCTGCTTATTATTACTCTTGACCATAATGACCAACAGCTACCACTGATAACTATCACTATTGGCCATAATGATCAGCAGATACCACTGCTAACTATCACTATTGACCATAATGACCAACAACTACCACTGCTAACTATCACTACTGACCATACTTATGAACAGATACCATTGCTATTACTATTGACCATAATGATCAGCACCCACCAATGCTAACTATCACTATTAACCATAATGTTGAAGAGCTACCACTGCTAACTATCACTGTTGACCATAATGATAAGCAGCTACCAGTGCTAACTAAACCACAATGATCAACAGCTACCACTGTTAACTATCAATATTTAGCATAATGATCAACAGCTATCACTGCTAACTATCACTATTGATCATAATTACCAAATGCTACCACTGCTATCACCATTGACCACAAGGATCAACAGCTACGACTGCTGTCACTATTGACCATGATGATGAATAGCTACAACTGCTATCTATCACTGTTGACCAAAAGGATCAAAAGCTAACAACTGCTAACTATCACTTTTGACCATAATGATCAACAGCTACCACTGCTAAAGATCACTATTGACCTTAATGATCAACAGCTACCACTGCTATCACTATTGACCATAATGGTCAACAGCTACCACTGTTATTATCACTATTAACCATAATGATCAAGAGCTACCACTGCCAACTATCACTATTGACCAAGATGATCAATAGCTACCACTGCTAACTATCACTATTGAACATAAAGATCAAAAGCTACCACTGCTAACTATCACAATTGACCATCATGAACAAAAGCTACCACTGCTAAAACCACTATTGACCATGATGATAAACAGCTACCACTGCTAACTATCACTTTTGACCATAATGATGAACAGCTACCACTGCTAATTATCACTGTTGACCATAATGATCAACAGCTACTATTGCTAACTATTACTATTGACCATAATGATCAACAGCTACCACTGCTAACTATCACTATTGACCATGATGATCAAAAGCTACCACTGTTAACTATCACTATTGACCACAATGATCAAGAGCTACCTCTGCTAACTATCACTATTGACCATAATGATCAACAGCTACCACTGCTAACTATCACTATTGACCTTAATGATCAAAAGCGATAGTTGCTAAGTATCACTATTGACCTTAATGATCAACAGTTACCACTGCTAACTTTCACTATTGACCATAATGATCAACAGCTACAACTGTTGACAATCACTATTGATCATAATGATCGACAGCTACTACTATTAACTATCACTATTGACCAAAATGATCGAAAGCTACCAATGCTAACTAGCAATATTGACCATAATAATCAGCAGCTACCACTGCTAATTATCACTATTGACCATAATGATCAGCAGCTAACACTACTAACTATCACTATTGACCATATTGATAAGCAGAAACCACTGCTAGCTATCACTGTTGAGCATAATGATCAACAGCTATCACTGCTAACTATCACTATTGACCATAATGACCAACAGCTATCACCGGTAACTATCACTATTGACCATAATGATCAGCAGCTAACACTGCTAACTATCAATACTGACCATATTGATAAGGAGCAACCACTGCTAACTGTCACCATTGACCATATTGATCAACAACTACCACTGCTAACTATCACTATTGACCACAATGACCAACAGCTACCATTGCTAACTATCACAACTGACCATAATTACCAACAGCACCATTGCTATCACTATTGACCATAATGATCAACAGGTACCACAGCTAACTATCACTATTGACCATGATGATCAATAACTATTACTGCTAGCTATCACTATTGACCATAATGATCAAAAACTACCGATGTTAACTATCACAGTTGATCATAATGATCAACAGTTACAACTGCCAATTATCACTATTGACCATAATGATCAACAGCTACCACTGCTATCACGATAGACCATAATTATCAACAGCTACCACTGCTATCACTATTGACCATAATGATGAAGTGCTACAACTGCTAACTATCACTATTAACCATAACGGTCAACAGATACCACTGCTGACTATCACTATTGACCATGATGATCAGTAGGTACCACTACTAAATTGACCATCATGTTCTAAAGCTACACTGCTAATTATCACTATTGACCATGATGATAAACAGCTAACACTGCTAACTATCACTATTGACGATAATGATCAACAGCTACCACTGCTAACTATCACTATAGACCATTTTGATCGACAGCTACCATTGCTAACTATTACTAGTGACCACAATGGTCAACAGCTACGACTGCTAACTATCACTATTGACCATAATGATCAAAAGCTACCATCATTAACTATAACTATTGAACACAATGAACAACAGCTATCACTGCTAACTATCACTATTGACCATAATGATCAACAGCTACCACTGCTAACTATCACGATTGACCATAATGATCAAGAGCTACCACTACCAACTATCACTATTGATCATAATGATCAACAGCTACCACTGCAAACTATCACTATTGACCATAATGATCAACAGCTACCACTGCTAACTATCACTATTGACCTTAATGATCAAAAGCTACAGTTGCTAAGTATCACTATTGACCATAATGATCAACAGTTACCACTGCTAACTTTCACTATTGACCATAATGATCAACAGCTACAACTGTTGACAATCACTATTGATCATAATGATCGATAGCTACTACTATTAACTATCACTATTGACCAAAATGATCGAAAGCTACCAATGCTAACCAGCAATATTGACCATAATAATCAGCAGCTACCACTGCTAATTATCACTATTGACCATAATGATCAGCAGCTAACACTACTAACTATCACTATTGACCATATTGATAAGCAGAAACCACTGCTACTATCACTGTTGAGCATAATGATCAACAGCTATCAGTGCTAACTATCACTATTGACCATAATGACCAACAGCTATCACCGGTAACTATCACTATTGACCATAATGATCAGCAGCTAACACTGCTAACTCAATACTGACCATATTGATAAGGAGCAACCACTGCTAACTGTCACCATTGACCATATTGATCAACAACTACCACTGCTATCACTATTGACCACAATGACGAACAGCTACCATTGCTAACTATCACAACTGACCATAATTACCAACAGCACCACTGCTATCACTATTGACCATAATGATCAACAAGTACCACTGCTAACTATCACTATTGACCATGATGATCAATAGCTATTACTGCTAGCTATCACTATTGACCATAATGATGAAAAACTACCGATGTTGACTATCACAGTTGATCATAATGATCAACAGCTACAACTGCCAATTATCACTATTGACCATAATGATCAACAGCTACCCCTGCTATCACGATAGACCATAATGATCAACAGCTACCACTGCTATCACTATTGACCATAATGATGAAGAGCTACAACTGCTAACTATCACTATTAACCATAACGGTCAACAGATACCACTGCTGACTATCACTATTGACCATGATGATCAATAGGTGCCACTACTAACTATCACTATTGACCATCATGTTCTAAAGCTACACTGCTAATTATCACTATTGACCATGATGATAAACAGCTACCACTGCTAACTATCACTATTGACCATAATGATCAACAGCTACCACTGCTAACTATCACTATAGACCATTTTGATCAACAGCTACAATTGCTAACTATTACTAGTGACCATAATGATCAACAGCTACGACTGCTAACTATCACTATTGACCATAATGATCAAAAGCTACCATCATTAACTATAACTATTGAACACAATGATCAACAGCTATCACTGCTAACTATCACTATTGACCATAATGATCAACAGCTACTGTTGCTAACTATCACGATTGACCATAATGATCAAGAGCTACCACTACCAACTAGTCACTATTGATCACAATGATCAACAGCTACCACTGCAAACTATCACTATTGACCATAATGATCAACAGCTACTGTTGCTAACTATCACGATTGACCATAATGATCAAGAGCTACAACTGCTAACTATCACTATTAACTATAATGATCAACAGCTACCACTGCAAACTGGCACTATTTGCCATAATGATCAACAGCTACCACTGCTAACTCTCACTATTGATCATAATGATCAACAGCTACCATTACTAAGTATCACTATTGACGATAATGATCAACAGCTACCACTGCAAACTGTCACTGTTGACAATAATGATCAACAGCTACCACTACTCTCACTATTGATCATGATCAACAGCTAATATTGCTAACTATCACTATCGACCATAATGATCAGCAGCTGCCACTCCTAACTATCACTATTGACCATAATGATCAGCAGCGAACACTGCTAACTATCACTATTAACCATAATGATAAGCAGGTATCACTGATAACTATCACCAGTGACTATAATGATCAACAGCTACCACTGCTAGCTATCACTATTGACCATGATGATATATAGATACCACTGATAACTATCACTATTGACCATAACGATCAACAGCTACCACTACTAACTATCACTATTGACCATAATGATAAACAGCTACCATTGCTAACTATCACTATTGACCATATTGATCAACAGCTACCAGTCCTAACTAGCACTATTGACCATAAACATCAACAGCTACCAATGCTAACTATCACTATTGACCATAATGATCAGCAGCTAACACTGCTAACTATCACCGTTGACCATAATGATGAACAGCTACTATTGCTAACTATCACTGTTTATCATAATGATCAACAGCTACCATTGCTAACTATCACTATTGAACATAATGATCAACAGCTACCACTGCTAACTATCACTATTGGCCATAATGATCAACAGCTACCACTTCTAACGATCATTACTGACCATAATGATCAACAGCTACCATTGCTAGCTATCACTATTGAACATAATGATCAACAGCTACCACTGCTAACTATCACTATTGAACATAATGATCAAAACTACCACTTCCAACTATCACTATTGACCATAATGATGAACAGCTACTATTGCTAACTATCACTGTTTATCATAATGATCAACAGCTACCATTGCTAACTATCACTATTGAACATAATGATCAACAGCTACCACTGCTAACTATCACTATTGGCCATAATGATCAACAGCTCCCACTTCTAACGATCATTACTGACCATAATGATCAACAGTTACCATTGCTAGCTATCACTATTGAACATAATGATCAACAGCTACCACTGCTAACTATCACTATTGACCATAATGATCAGCAGCTAACACTGCTAACTATCACTATTGACCATAATGATGAACAGCTACTATTGCTAACTATCACTGTTTATCATAATGATCAACAGCTACCATTCCTAACTATCACCATTGAACATAATGATCAACAGCTACCACTGCTAACTCTCACTATTGGCCATAATGATCAACAGCTACCACTTCTAACGATCATTACTGACCATAATGATCAACAGCTACCATTGCTAGCTATCACTATTGAACATAATGATCAACAGCTACCACTGCTAACTATCACTATTGAACATAATGATCAAAACTACCACTTCCAACTATCACTATTGACCATAATGATGAACAGCTACTATTGCTAACTATCACTGTTTATCATAATGATCAACAGCTACCATTGCTAACTATCACTATTGAACATAATGATCAACAGCTACCACTGCTAACTATCACTATTGGCCATAATGATCAACAGCTACCACTTCTAACGATCATTACTGACCATAATGATCAACAGCTACCATTGCTAGCTATCACTATTGAACATAATGATCAACAGCTACCACTGCTAACTATCACTATTGAACATAATGATCAAAACTACCACTTCCAACTATCACTATTGACCATAATGATCAACAGCTACCACTACTAACTATCACTATTGACCATAATGATCAAGTGCTACCATTCCTAACTATTATTATTGACCATAATGATCAGCAGCTACCACTGCTAACTATCACTATTGACAATAATGATCAGCAGCGAACACTGCTAACTTTCACTATTGACCATAAGGATAAGCAGCTACCAGTGATGACTATTACTACTGACCATAATGATCAACAGCTACCGCTGCTAGTTATTACTCTTGACCATAATGACCAACAGACACCACTGATAACTATCACTATTGGCCATAATAATCGGCAGTTACCACTGCTAACTATCACTATTGACCATAATGACCAACTGCTATCACTGCTAACTATCACTATTAACCATACTTACCAACAGCTACCATTGCTATCACTATTGACCATAATGCTCAAAACCTACCACTGCTAACTATCACTATTAACCACAATGATCAAGAGCTACCACTGCTAACTATCACTATTGACCATAATGATAAACAGCTACCAGTACTAACTATCACTATTGACCACAATTATCAACAGCTACCACTGCTATCACTATTGACCATAATGACAAACAGCTACCACTGATAACTATCAATATTGAACATAATGATCAACAGCTACCACTACTAACTATCACTATTGACCATAATTATCAAAAGCTACCACTGCTATCACCATTGACCACAATGATCAACAGCTACGACTGTAACTATCACTATTGACCATGATGATCAATAGCTACCACTACTAGCGATCACTATTGACCAAAAGGATCAAAAGCTAACAACTGCTAACTATCACTATTGACCATAATGATCAACAGCTACCACTGCTAAATATCACTATTGACCATAATGATCATCAGCTACCACTGCTATCACTATTGACCATAATGATCAACAGCTACCACTGCTATCACTATTGACCATAATGATCAACAGCTACCACTGCTAACTATCACTATTAACCATAATGATCAAGAGCTACCTCTGGTAACTATCGCTATTGACAATGATGATCAATAGCTACCACTGCTAACTATCACTATTGAACATAATGATCAAAAGCTACCACTGCTAACTATCACTATTGACCATCATGAGCAAAAGATATCACTGCTAATTATCACAATTGACCATGATGATAAAAAGCTACCACTGCTAACTATCACTTTTGACCATAATGATGAACACCTACCACTGCTACTATCACTATTGACCATAATGATCAACAGCTACCATTGTTAACTATTACTATTGACCATAATGATCGACAGCTACCACTGCTAACAATCACTATTGACCATAATGATCAAAAGCTACCATTGTTAAGTATCACTATTGACCACAATCATCAACAGCTATCAATGCTAACTATCACTATTGACCATAATGATCAACAGCTACCACTGACTAGCTATCATTATTGACCATAATGATGAAAAGCTACCACTGCTAACTATCACTATTGACCATCATGAACAAAAGATACCACTGCTAATTATCACTATTGACCATGATGATAAACAGCTACCACTGCTAACTATCACTTTTGACCATAATGATGAACACCTACCACTGCTAACTATCACTATTGACCATAATGATCAACAGCTACCATTGTTAACTATTACTATTGACCATAATGATCGACAGCTACCACTGCTAACTATCATTATTGAGCATAATGATCAACAGGTATCACTCCTAACTATCACTATTAACCATAATGAGCAACAGCTATCACTGCTACCTATCACTATTGACCATGAGGATCAACAGCTACCACTACTAACATCACCATTGATCATAATGATCAACAGCTACCACTGCTAACTGTCACTATTGACCATAATAATCAGCAGCTAACACTGCTAACTATCACTATTGACCATATTGACAAGCAGCTACTACTGCTAACTGTCACTATTGACCATTATGATCAACAGCTACCACTGCTAACTTTCACTATAGACCATAATGAGCAACAGCTACCATTGCTAACTACTACTATAGATCATAATGATCAACAGCTACCATTGCTAACTATTACTATTGACCATAATGATTACCAGCTAATACTGCTAACTATCACTATTGACAATAATGATCAGCAGCGAACACTCCTAACTATCACTTTTGACCATAAGGATAAGTAGCTACCACTGCTGACTATCAATATTGACCATAATGATCAAGTGCTACCGCTTCTAATTATTACTCTTGACCATAATGACCAACAGCTACCACTGATAACTATCACTATAGGCCATAATGATCAGCAGCTACCACTGCTAACTATCACTATTGACCATAATGATCAACAGCTACCATTGTTAAATATTACAATTGACCATAATGATCGACAGCTACCACTGCTAATAATCACTGTTGACCATAATGATCAAAGGCTACCATTGTTAACTATCACTATTGACCACAATGATCAACTGCTACCATTGCTAACTATCTCTATTGACCATAATGATCAACAGCTACCACCGCTAGCAATCACTATTGACCATAATGATCAAAAGCTACCATTGCTAAGTATCACTATTGACCATAATGATCAACAGCTACCACTGCTAACTATTACTATTGATCATAATGGTCAACAGCTACCACTGCTAACTATTACTACTGACTATAATGGTCAACAGCTACCTCTGTTAACTTTAATTTTTGACCATAATGATCAACAGCTACAAATGCTGACTATCACTATTGACCATAATGATCAACAGCTACCACTATTAACTATCACTATTGACCATAATGATCAAAAGCTACCATTGCTAACTAGCACTATTGACCATAATAATCAGCAGCTACCACTGCTAAGTATCACTATTGACCATAATGATCAGCAGCTACCACTGCTAAGTATCACTATTGAGGATAATGATCCTAGCTATCACTATTGACCGTAACGACCAACAGCTATCACTGCTAATTATCACTATTGAGCATAATGATCAACAGGTATCACTCCTAGCTATCACTATTGACCATAATGAGCAACAGCTATCACTGCTAACTATCACTATTGACCATGATGATCATCAGCTACCAATGCTAACAATCACTATTGATCATAATGATCAAGAGCTACCACTGCTAACTACCACTATTGACCATAATAATCAGCAGCTAACACTGCTAACTATCACTATTAACCATATTGACAAGCAGCTACTACTGCTAACTATCACTATTAACCATTATGATCAACAGCTACCACTGCTAACTTTCACTATAGACCATAATGATCAACAGCTATCATTGCTAACTATTACTATTGACCATAATGATCAACAGGTATCACTCCTAGCTATCACTATTGACTATAATGACCAACAGCTATCACTGCTAACTATCACTATTGACCATGATGATCATCAGCTACCAATACTAACAATCACTATTGATCATAATGATCAAGAGATACCACTGCTAACTACCACTATTGACCATAATAATCAGCAGCTAACACTGCTACTATCACTATTGACCATATTGACAAGCAGGTACTACTGCTAACTATCACTATTGACCATTATGATCAACAGCTACCACTGCTAACTATCACTATAGACCATAATGATCAACAGCTATCATTGCTAACTATTACTATTGACCATAATGATCGACAGCTACCACTGCTAACTATCACTATTGACCATAATGATCAAAAGCTACCATTGTTAACTTTCACTATTGACCACAATGATCAACAGCTACCACTGCTAACTATCACTATTGACCATAATGATCAACAGCTACCGTTTCTAACTATCACGATTGACCATAATGGTCAACAGCTACCACTGCTATCACTATTGACCATAATGATCAACAGCTACTACTGCTAACTATCACTATTGACCATAATGATCAACAGCTAACGTTGTTAACTATCAATATTGACCATAATGATCAACAGCTACCACTACCAACTATCACTATTGATCATAATGATCAACCGCTACCACTGCAAACTATCACTATTGGCTAAAATGATCAACAGCTACCACTGTTGACTATCACTATTGACCATAATCATAAAAAGCTACAACTGATAACTATCACTATTGACCATAATGATCAACAGCTACCACTGCAAAATGGCACTATTGACCATAATGATCAACACCTACCACTGCTAACTCTCACTATAGATTATAACGATCAGAAGCTACCATTGCTATCACTATTGACGATAATGATCAACAGCTACCACTGCTAACTATCACTGTTGACCATAATGATCAACAGCTGCCATTACTATCTATCACTACTGATCATGATCAACAGCTACCATTTCTAACTATCACTATCGACCATAATGATCAGCAGCTACCATAGCAATCTATCACTATTGACCATAATGATCAGCAGCTAACACTGCTAACTATACCTATTAACCATAATGATAAGCAGCTACCACTGCTAACTATCACTACTGACTATAATGATCAACAGCTACCACTGCTAGTTATCACTATTGGCCATGATGATCAATAGCTACCACTTCTAACTATCATTATTGAACATAACGATCAACAGCTACCACACCTAACTATCACTATTGACCATAATGATCAACAGCTACATTTGTTATCACTATTGACCATAATGATCAACAGCTACCACTCCTAACTATCACTATTGACCATAACGATTAACAGCTACCAATGCTAACTATCAGTATTGACCATAATGATCAAAAGCTATAAATGCTAACTATCACTATTGACCATAAAGAGGAACAGCTAAAATTGCTATCACTATTGATCAGAAAGATCAACAGCTACCATTGCTAGCTATCACTATTGAACATAATAATCAACAGCTACCACTGCTAACTATCAGTATTAACCATAATGATCAACAGCTACCACTACTAACTATCACTATTGACCATAATGATCAACAGCTACCATTATTAACTACCACTATTGACCATAATGATCAGCAGCGAACACTCCTAACTATCACTATTGACCCTAAGGATAAGCAGCTACCACTGCTAACTATTACTATTGACCATAATGATCAACAGCTACCACTGTTAATTATTACACTTGACCATAATGACCAACAGCTACCACTGCTAACTATCACTATTGGCCATAATGATCAGCAGCATCCACTGCTAACTATAACTATTGACCATAATGACCAACAGCTACCACTCTAACTATCACTATTGACCATACTTACCAACAGCTACCATTCCCATCACTATTGACCATAATGATCAACACCTACCACTGCAAACTATCACTATTGACCATAATTACCAACAGCTGCCACTGTTATCACTATTGACCAAACGGATCATCAGCTACCACGGCTAACTATCAATATTGACCATAATGATCAACAGCTAAAGCTGCTATCACTATTGACCATAATGATCAAAAGCTACCACTGCTAACTATCACTATAGACCATGATGATCAATAGCTACAACTGCTATCACTATTGACCATAATGATCAAAAGCTACCACTGCTAACTCTCAATATTGACCATAATGGTCAACAGATACCACAGCTAATTATTACTGTTGCCCATAATGATCAACAGCTTCCACTGCTAACTATCACTTCTGACCATAATGATCAACAGCTGCCACTGCTAACTATCACTATTGACCATAATGCTCAACAGCTACCATTGCTAACTATCGCTATTGACCATAATGATCAACAGCTACCACTGCTAACTATCACTATTGACCATAATGATCAACAGCTACCACTGCTAACCATCACTATTGACCCTATTGATCAACAGCTACCACTGGTAACTATCACTATTGACCATAATGATAAACAACTACAACTGGTAACTATCACTATTGACCATAATGATCAACACCTACCACTACGAACTATCACTATTGATCATAATGATCAACAGCTACCACTGCTAACTATCACTATTGATCATAATGATCAACAACTACCATTGCTAACTATCACAATTGACGATAATGATCAACATCTACCACTGCTAACTCTCACTATTGACCATAATGATCAACAGGTACCACTACTAACTATCACTATTGATTAGAATCAACACCTACAATTCCTAAATATCACGATTGACCATAATAATCATCAGCTACCACTGCTAACTATCACTATATACCGTAATGATATATAGTATCACTGTTGACCATAATGATAAGCAGCTACTACTGCTAACTATCACTTTTGACCATAATGATCAACATTTTCCGCTGCTAACTATCACTGTTGACCATAATGACCAACAGCTACCACTGCCAACTATCACTATTGACCATAATGATCAGCAGCTACCACATCTAACTATCACTACTGACCATAATAACCAACAGCTACCACTGCTAACTATCACTATTGACCATAATTACCAACTGCTACCACTGCTATCACTAATGACCATAATGATCAATAGCTACTACTACTAACTATCACTATTGACCGTGATGAGCAATAGCTACCACTGCTAGCTATCACTATTGACCATAATGATGAAAAGCTACCAATGCTAACTATCACTATTGACCACAATGATCAACAGATACCACTGCTAATTATCACTATTGACCATAATGATCAATAGATACTACTGCTATCGGTATTGACGATAATGATCAACATCTACCACTGTTAACTATCACTATTAGCCATAGATATCAGCAACTAACACTGTTGACTATCACTATTGACCATGATGATCAATAGCTACCAATGCTAACCATCACTATTGAACATAATGATCAAAAGCTACTACTGCTATCACTATTGACCATAATGATCAACAGTTAACACTGCTATCTATCACTATTGACCATAATGATCAACAGTTACCACAGCTATCACGACTGACCATAATGATCAACAGCTACCAATGTTAACTATCACTATTGACCATAATGATCAACACTTACCATTGCTAACTATCACTATTGACAATAATGATTAACAGCTACCACTGCTAACTATCACTATTAGCCATAATGATCACAAACTAACACTGCTAACTATCATTATTGACCATAATGATCGATAGCTACCACTGCTAACTATCACTATTGGCCATAATGATCAAAAGCTACTACTGCTAACTATCACTATTGACCATAATGATCAACAGCTACCACTGTTAGTTAACAATATTGACCATAATGATCAACAGTTACCACAGCTAACTATCACGACTGACCATAATGATCAACAGCTACCACTGTTAACTATCACTATTGGCCATAATGATCTACACCTTCCATTTCTAACTATCACTATTGACCATAATGGTCAAAAGCTACCTTTGCTGACTATCACTATTGACCATAATGATCAACAGCTACCTTTTCTAAGTATCACTATTGACCATAATGATCAACAGCTACCACTAGCAACTATCACTATTGATCATAATGATCAACAGCAACCACTGCTAAGTATCAGTATTGCCCATAATGATCAACAGCCACCGCTGTTAACTATCACTATCGGCCATAATGATCAATAGCTACAACTGCTAACTATCACTATTGATCATAATGAACAAAAGCTACCCTTGCTAACTAGCAATAATGACCATAATGATCAATATCTACCACTGCTAACTATCACTATTGACCATAATGATACACAGCTTCCAATGTTAACTATCACTATTGACCATAATGATCAAGAGCTACCACTGCTAACTATCACTATTGACCATAATGATCAACAGCTACCATTGCTACTATCACTAATGACCATAATGATCAGCAGCTACCACAGCTAACTATCACTTTGATCATAAGTATCAACAGCTACAACTGCTAACTATCACTATTCACCATAATGACCAACAGCTACCACTACTATCACTATTGACCATAATTATCAACAGGTACCACTGCTAACTACCACTATTGACCATAATTCCCAACAACTACCACTGCTAACACTATTGACCATAATGATCAACAGCTACCACCGCTACCTGTCACTATTGACCATGATGATCAACAGCTACCATGGCTAACTATCACTATTGACCATAATGACCATCAGCTACCACTATTAACTATCACTATTAACCATAATTTCCAACAGCTACCACTGCTATCACTAATAACCATAATGATCAACCAACACCGCTGCTAACTATCACTATTGACCATAATAATCAACAGCTACCATTGCTAACTATCAATATTGACCATAATGATCAACAGCTACCACTGCTAACTATCACTATTGACCATAATGATCAACAGCTACCGTTGCTAACTATCACTATTTACCATAATGATCAACAGCTACCATTGCTAACTATCACTATTGACCATAATGAACAACAGCTACCACTGCTAAATATAACTATTGACTATAATGATCAAAAGCTACCACAGCTAACTATCACTATTGACCATAAGGAGCAACAGCTACCACTGCTAACTATCACTATTGACGATAATGATCAACAGCTACCATTGCTAACTATCACTATTGATAATAAAGATCAACACCTACAATTGCTAACTATCAATCTTGACCATAATTATCAACAGCTACCTCTGCTAACTATCACTATTGACCATAATGATCGGCAGCTACAACAGATAACTCTCACCATTGACCATAATGACCAACAGCTACCACTGCTAACTATCAATATTGATCACAATTACCAACAGCTACCACTGCTAACTATCACTATTGACCATAATGATCAAAAGGTACCACGGCTAACTATCACTATTGACCATAATGATCAACAGCTACTACTGCAAACTATCACTATTGACCATAATGATCAACAGCTACCATTGCTAACTATCACTATTGGTCATAATGATCAACAGCTACCATTGTTAACTATCACTATTGACCATAATGATCAACAGCTACCACTAATAGCTATCACTATTGACCAAAATGATCAGCAGCTAACACTGCTAACTATCACTATTGACCATAATGATCAGCAGCGTCCACTGCTAACTATCACCATTGACCATAGTTATCAACAGCTTCCACTGCTAACTATCAATATTGACCATAATGATCAACAGCTACCTCTGCTAACTATCACTATTGACCATAATGATCGGCAGCTACAACTACTAACTATCACTATTGACCATACTTACCAACAGCTACCATTGCTAACACTATTGACCATAATGATCAACACCTACCACTGCTAAGTATCACTATTGACCATAATAACCAACAGCTACCACTGTTATCACTATTGACCATAATGATCAACAGCTACCACTGCTAACTATCACTATTGACCATGACGAGCAATAGCTACCACTGGTAGCTACCACTATTGACCTTACGGATTATCAGCTACCACTGTTAACTATCAATATTGACCATAATGATCAAAAGCTAATACTACTATCACTATTGACCATAATAATCAACAGCTACCACTGCTAACTATCACTATTAACCATAATGATCAACAGCTACCACCGCTAACTATCACTATAGACCATGATGATCAATAGCTACAACTGCTATCACTATTGACCATAATGATCAAATGCTACCACTGCTAAGTCTCAATATTGACTATAATGATTAACAGATACCACTGCTAATTATCACTGTTGACCATAATGATCAACAGCTACCATTGCTAGCTATCACTATTGACCATAATGATCAACAGTTACTATTGCTAACTATCATTATTGACCATAATGATCAACAGCTACCACTGCTAACTATCACTATTGACCATAATAATCAACAGCTACCACTGCTAACTATCACTATTGACCATAATGATCAACAGCTACCACTGTTAACTATCACTATTGACCATAATGAAAAACAACTACAACTGGTAACTATCACTATTGACCATAATGATCAACTGCTACCACCACGAACTATCACAATTGATCATAATGATCAACGGTTACCACTGCTACCTATCACTATTGATCATAATGATCAACAACTACCACTGCTAACTATCACAATTGACGATAATGATCAACATCTACTAATGCTAACTCTCACTATTGACCATAATGTTCAACAGGTACCACTACTAACTATCACTATTGATCAGAATTAACAGCTACTATTGCTAAATATCACTATTGTCCATAATGATCAGCAGCTACCACTGCTAGCTATCACTATATACCATAATGATGAGCAGCTAACGCTGCTAACTATCACTATTGACCATAATGATAAGCAGCTACTACTGCTATCACTATTGACCATAATGATCAACAGCTACCACTGCTAACTATCACTGTTGACCATAATGACCAACAGCTAACACTGCTGACTATCACTATTGACCATAATGATCAGCAGCTACCACATCTAACTATCACTATTGACCATAATGACCAACAGCTACCACTGATAACTATCACTATTGACCATAATTACCAACTGCTACCACTGCTATCACTATTGACCATAATGATCAATAGCTACTACTACTAACTATCACTATTGACCATGATGATCAATAGCTACCTCTGCTAGCTATCACTATTGACCATAATGATGAAAATGTACCACTGTTAGCTATCACTATTGACGACAATGACCAACAGATACCACTGCTAATTATCACTATTGACCATAATGATCAACAGCCACTACTGCTATGGCTATTGACCATAATGATCAACTGCTACAACTGCTAACTATCACTATTAGCCATAATGATCAGCAGCTAACACTGCTAACTATCACTATTGACCATGATGATCAATAGCTACCACTGCTAACTATCACTATTGACCATAATGATCAAAAGCTACTACTGCTAACTATCACTATTGACCATAATGATCAACAGTTACCACTGCTATTTATCACTATTGACCATAATGATCAACAGTTACCACTGCTAACTATCACGACTGACTATAATGATCAAGAGCTACCAATGTTAACTATCACTATTGACCATAATGATCAACACCTACTATTGCTAACTATCACTATTGACCATAATCATCAACATCTACCACTGCTAACTATCACTATTAGTCATAATGATCAGAAGCTAACACTGCTAACTATCACTATTGACCATGATTATCAATAGCTACCACTGCTAACTATCACTATTGACCATAATGATCAAAAGCTACTACTGCTAACTATCACTATTGACCATAATGATCAACAGCTACCACTGCTAACTATCACTATTGACCATAATGATCAACAGCTACTACTGCTAACTATCATTATTTATCATAATGATCAACAGCTACCATTGCTAACTATCACTATTCACCATAATGATCAACAGTTACCACCGCTAACTATCACTATTGACCACAATGATCAAAAGCTACCACAGCTAACTATCACTATTGACCATAATGATCAGCAACTACCATTGCTAACTATCACTTTTGACCATAATGATCAACAGCTACCACTGCTGGCTATCACTATTGACCAAAATGATCAGCAGCTAACACTGCTAACTATCACTAATGACCATAATGATCATCAGCTACCACTGCTATCACTATTGACCATAATTATCAACAGCTTCCACTGCTAACTGTCAATATTGACCATAATGATCAACAGCTACCTCTGCTAACTATCACTATTGACCATAATGATCGGCAGCTACCACAGATAATTCTCACCATTGACCATAATGACCAACAGCTACCACTGCTATCAATATTGATCACAATTACCAACAGCTACCACTGCTATCACTATTGACCATAATGATCAACAGCTACCATTGCTAACTATCACTATTGACCATGATGATCAATAGCTACCAATGTTAGGTATCACTATTGACCATAATGATCAAAAGCTAACACTGCTAACTATCACTATTGACCATAATGATCAATAGGTACCAATGCTAATTATCACTATTGACCATAATGATCAACAGCTACCACTGCTAACTATCACTATTGGCCATAACGATCAACAGCTACCACTGCTAACTCTCACTATTGACCATTATGATCAATAGCTACCACTGCTAACTATCACTATTGACCATAATGATCAAAAGCTACCACTGCTAACTATCACTATTGACCATAATGATCAACAGCTACCACTGCTAATTATCACTATTGACCATAATGATCAACACCTACCACTGCTATCTATCACTATTGACCATAATGAACAACAGCTACCACTGCTAACTATTACCATTGCTAACTAAAACTATTTACCCTGATGATCAACAGCTACCATTGCTAACTATCACTATTGACCATAATGATCAACAGCTACCACTACCAACTATCACTATTGATCATAATGGTCAACAGCCACCATAGCTAACTATCACTATTGACCATAATGTTCAACAGTTACCATTGTTAACTATCACTATTGCCCATAATTATCAACAGCTACCTCTGCTAACTATCACTATTGTCCATAATGATCAACAGCTACCACAGCTAACTATCACTTTTGACCATAATGGTCAACAGCTACCACTGCTAAGTATTACTACTGATCATAATGATCAACAGCTACCATTGCTAACCATCACTATTGACCATCATGATCAACAGCTACCACTACTAACTATCACTATTGATCATAATGATCAACAGCTACCATTGCTAACTATCACTATTGACCATAATGCTCAACAGCTACCACAGCTAACTATCGCTATTGACCATAATGATAAGCAGCTACCACTGCTAACCATCACTATTGACCATAATGATCAACAGCTACCACTGCTAACTATCAGTATTGACCATAATGACTAACAGCTATCACTGCTAAGTTTCACTACTGACCATAATGATCAGCAGCTACAACAGCTAACTATCACTATTGACCCTAATGATCAACAGCTACCACTGCTAACTATCACTATTGACCATAATGATCAGCAGCTACCACTGCTACTATCACTATTGATCATAATGACCAACAGCTACCACTGCTATCACTATTGACCATAATGATCAACAGATACCACTGCTAACTATCACTAGTGACCATAATTACCAACAGCTATTACTACTGTCACTATTGACTATAATGATCGACAGCTACCACTGGTAACTATCACTATTGATCATGATGATCAACAGGTACCACTCGTAACTATGAAAATGAACAAGTGACTATAATGGTCAGGGGGCCAACAACTTAAGCTTGTGACACTGTACGACCATATTGGCCTGGAGACCTAGCTAGTGCCCTGATGGCCAGTACTGTCCGACAAAATCAGTTATTGATCCTGATGGTGATTATTGACTATGGAGGCGAACATATGACCCTAGTAAACAGTATTGACCAAAAGGATGAACTAATAGTCAATTCTGACTATTTTCAATCTTGTATTCAGTCTTACCTTTAATTCTGCTGTCTATTGAACACTTACGTGATAGTGTATCATGTGATGTTTATACTTGGTACGCAACACTTCGGGCATCTTGGTCATGTTATATACAATGAATCTTTAAACGTTTCATGTACTGAGTTCTAATCCTATTGTTTATTGAACATTTGAGTGTAATGTTTGCCATAATATGTTTGCTGCGTCTTTAACCTCGTACTTCTATCATGCGTTACACAGTTCATTAATCCTACATTAACCCTGTTCACTCCAGTGTCATTACTTCCACATTTTGCGCACTATTTTCTCTCTCGTCGCTTGCTGATCACTACTCCATCACCCCTAGCAAGTGCTGATCACCACACCGTCACTCCTAGCAAGTGGTGATCACTACATCATCACCCGTAGCAAGTGCTAATCACTATACCATCACCCCTAGCAAGTGCTGATCACTACTCCATCACCCCTAGCAATTGCTGATCACTACGCCATCACCCCTAGCAAGTGCTGATCACTACATCATCACCCCTAGCAAGTGCTGATCACTACACCATCACCTCTAGCAAGTGTTGATCACTACATCAGCACCCGTAGCAAGTGCTGATCACTACACCATCACCCCTAGCAAGTGCTGATCACTACATCATCACCCGTAGCAAGTGCTGATCACTACATCATCACCGATAGCAATGCTGATCACTACACCATCACCCCTAGCAAGTGCTGATCACTAAACCGTCACTCCTAGCAAGTGCTGACCACTACATTATCACCCGTAGCAAGTGCTAATCACTACACCATCACCCCTAGCAAGTGCTGATCACTATATCATCACCCGTGACAAGTGCTGATCACTGGCCATCACCCCTAGCAAGTGCTAATCACTACACCATCACCCGTAGCAAGTGCTGATCACTAAATCATCACCCGTAGCAAGTGCTGATCACTACACCATCACCCCTAGCAAGTGCTGATCACTGGCCATCACCCGTAGCAAGTGCTGATCACTACATCATCACCCGTAGCAAGTGCTGATCACTACACCATCACCCCTAGCAAGTGCTGATCACTGGCCATCACCCCTAGCAAGTGCTGATCACTACACCATCACCCCTAGCAAGTGCTGATCACTGGCCATCACCCCAAGCAAGTGCTGATCACTACACCATCACCCCTAGCAAGTGTTGATCACTACACCATCACCCGTAATATGTGCTGATCACTACACCGTCACCCCTAGCAAGTGCTGATCACTACAACGTCACTCCTAGCAAGTGCTGATCACTACACCATCACCCCTAGCAAGTGCTGATCACTACACCATCACCCCTAGCAAGTGCTGATCACTACATTATCACCCGTAATAAGTGCTGATCACTACACCATCGCTCCTGGTTAGTGCTGATCACTACACCATCACCCCTAGCAAGTGCTGATCACTATATCATCACCCGTGACAAGTGCTGATCACTGGCCATCACCCCTAGCAAGTGCTGATCACTACACCATCACCCCTAGCAAGTGCTGATCACTGGCCATCACCCCAAGCAAGTGCTGATCACTACACCATCACCCCTAGCAAGTGTTGATCACTACACCATCACCCGTAATATGTGCTGATCACTACACCGTCACCCGTAGCAAGTGCTGATCACTACAACGTCACTCCTAGCAAGTGTTGATCACTACACCATCACCCCTAGCAAGTGCTGATCACTACACCATCACCCCTAGCAAGTGCTGATCACTACATTATCACCCGTAATAAGTGCTGATCACTACACCATCGCTCCTGGTTAGTGCTGATCACTACACCATCACCCCTAGCAAGTGCTGATCACTACACCATCACCCCTAGCAAGTGCTGATCACTATATCATCACCCGTGACAAGTGCTGATCACTGGCCATCACCCCTAGCAAGTGCTAATCACTACACCATCACCCGTAGCAAGTGCTGATCACTAAATCATCACCCGTAGCAAGTGCTGATCACTACACCATCACCCCTAGCAAGTGCTGATCACTGGCCATCACCCGTAGCAAGTGCTGATCACTACATCATCACCCGTAGCAAGTGCTGATCACTACACCATCACCCCTAGCAAGTGCTGATCACTACACCATCACCCCTAGCAAGTGCTGATCACTACATTATCACCCGTAATAAGCGCTGATCACTACACCATCACCCCTAGCAAGTGCTGATCACTAGCCATCACCCGTAGCAAGTGCTGATCACTACATCATCACCCGTAGCAAGTGCTGATCACTACACCGTCACTCCTAGCAAGTGCTGATCACTACACCATCATCCCTAGCAAGTGCTGATCACTACACCATCACCCCTAGCAAGTGCTGATCACTACATTATCACCCGTAATAAGTGCTGATCACTACACCATCGCTCCTGGTTAGTGCTGATCACTACACCATCGCTCCTGGCTAGTGCTGATCACTACACCATATGTCTGCTCTGTACTAACCTCTCCTCCAACATCCTATTCCTGTTGTATGTACAGCATTCTGTAATAACCTCTACCACGTGCTGTACATACATCTTTATTCCTGCATTGTGTAGAGTACGCTGTTATAACCTCTACCATAAGTTGTACATTACAACATTAATGTAAGTGTATTCTGAAAATTCAAAGGTCACCATATTCACCATATGTTGCATCGCAGTTGCTTATGAAAAAATATATCTACATATGCTGCTTTCGCCTCTTTGGTAAGTTGTCATAATTTATCTCATAACTGATATCAATCACAGGTTAGCTTTGTTGCTGTTCATCTTCCAACTTTGATCTATTTTGTAGTAAAAGCTTTATTTCATATCACACAGTCTTTTATAGAAAACGGTGTAGAGCAAAAATATTCAGTGCAATAGTATTTTGATTCTTTATATTCTTGATAAATAATCATTTACATGCTACTCAAACTTCAGTCTGTCACACGTTTGAAAGCGTTGTTTTCTACTAACACGTGAGTTGTCTTCCAGTGCCACCCAACTTTTTGGAGGAGCTACAAGCTCAGCTCGAGCAGGACAAGCTGGAGTTGCACAGTACCATCACACAATTTCTCACGCAGATGGCTGACCTCAAGAACGACACTATAGCCGGTAAGAAATACCAGTTTGTAAGCATTACATAACAAGCGTTGGCACTTTGTTGTTCTCGTCACACATGACCAGGTGATTACCTTACCTGGAGTCACTTCTTCGGTCATGTGTATATCAATCAAAGTTTTCCGTAGAGACTTCCAGTTTGGCCTAAGCTGAGGGAAGGGTTATCCCTGCTCTGTCCTTGTGGATTGAATTTGTATATGATTGTGATTATATAACTTGCCGAACTGTTTTTCATTTGGAGGAGTTCCATAAATAGTAATTTCCTTATGCCTCCCACTTATATCTTAAACTGCGGCATCATCCACCTTACATCTGCTCCTGCAAAAACATTCGCATCTTACCTTACCCCCCCACCTCACCCTCGCTATCAGGTGTATGAGAACTTACAGTCAATCAGTAATCATAATTCATTTTCATTTTAACCCACATCAGTCTAAGGCTCAGTTCTTAATAATCCTCGACATATTTCCACAGTTCTTCCTTGAGCAGAAGAGTCACCGCCTCCTTTGCGCTTTCCTTTACACTAACCTCAGATTTTAGCATCTAGATATTCCCAAACCAGTTCTTCCCTCACCCCCTTGAGCCAGAACATCTCATTTCCTCATCCTGGTTTTCGGTCCAAGCTCCCGCCCAGTTTAGTCGTCTTCTACATACAACAGTTAGGGAATACGAGGATAGCACTTTGTCTTCTCTATGGACAGGCAACCATTTTCTAACAACCGAAAGTTACCTCTTATTAAATACGACGTAACTTTCTCGAGTAAGTCTTGATGGGATGAGGTAAAAGAAACACAAGATAGGAATATAAGACAAGAAAAACAATGAAGATGTATAGGGTATAGTGAGCTGTAGGAAAGTGGAATATGAAGGAGAGAAGAGAGTGACACAGCCTAGCAGTTCAAGGAAAAGAGCTATCATAAAAGTAAACCCTCATGTGGTTGGTTTCCACACACAAACCTTGGGAAACAACAGCCAAACGCGAAATTTGGGAGCAGTTTTTAGTGGCAGAGAAACATGCAAACAGATGACGGAAGCAGTAGCTAAAATAATACCTGTTAAACCAGAAGAGAACAGTAACATCGTGGAAGAAAGAGGGAGATAGGTGGGAAAGTGATAAGATTAAAGGCTTTTGATTCCACTCTGAGTCATAAAGAGGTCGAGGAAGACTCACCCCAAACAGTAAGTAAGATCCATGCAGATAGGAAGTAGCTGATCACAAGTGAAATACAGTAATTACGGCATCTATGCAAGATCCATAGCTTTCGGGCAGCAGATTCTGCAATGTTGGTTATGTGGGGTTTTCTAGAGCAGAGAAGAGAATATGGTTATGCCAAATATGTTTGTTTCTCTCGGGATAAATTGTGTTATATATTGAAGTTAAAAGGAAAAAATCGACATTTAGATGAAGATGTTTGTAGAAATTAAATTTACTCACACGAAAGAAAGGTACCTCTCTCTCTCTCTCTCTCTCTCTCTCTCTCTCTCTCTCTCTCTCTCTCTCTCTCTCTCTCTCTCTCTCTCTCTCTCTCTCTCTCTCTCTCTCTCTCTCTCTCTCTCTCTCTCTCTCTCTCTCTCTGTCTTTTTCTCTCTCACTCTCATACTTGATCACCGCTTCCCGCATTAGTTAGGTAGCGACAGCAGAAGACGAAGGAGGGACGCATCCGTTCACATCCATTCCCTAACTGTGATGTATAATCCCCTGAAACCGCAGCTCACTATCAGAAATCATACGCCACACACCTCTCCATAGTTTACCTTGGACTTTCACATGCCTGGTTCATCTTTCCAATTCACTCTATCCCGCGCACGCTTTCACCTTCCTGCAGATCTAGGTCCAGATCGTTCAAAATATTTTCACTCCATCCCTCCACCTTCAGTTTAGTCTCCCACTTCTGATACAAATATCTTCTTTGTCAACGTTTCTTCATCTATTCTCTCCATATGTCCAAATCATTTCAGCACAACCTCTTCAGTTCTTTCAACCACACCCTTTTCATTACCACACAACTCTCTTACCATTTCATTACTTAATCAAACCACCTCACACAACACATTGTCCTCAGAAATCTCATTTCGAAAACATTCACCCTCTTTTCGCGCTGCCTCATCTATAGCCCATGCTTTACGTCGATATAGTATCGCTGGATTACTTAACCTTGAAACATACCCATTTTTATCCTCCCACATAACCAGCTTTCTTTCCACACATTCTTCAGCACTACAACAATCTTCGCCCCATCCCACATCCATGGTTCAATGCGACGCCATGTCCACTCCCAAATATCTGAAACATTTCATTTCTTACAGTTTTTCTCCATCTAAATTAACACCACAACTAACCTGTCCGTGTTCTTCTCGAAAACATGATAACCTTCTCTCGACTTCCTTCATCCGCAAACTTTTCCAAACTCAGTCATCAACTTTTGCAGTTTCCGGCTCAAACCTGCCACCAGCGCTATATGATGAGCAAACTACAGTTGACTCTCGTCCCAGACCTTTTCCTACCCTCCACTCTGCGCTGCATACTTGCTCCTCTCTCCAAGACTTACGCATTTACCTCCCTCATCGCCCCAACCGCACACGAATCTTCATTCTAACGATTTACTTTCTCCTCATTTTACTCGCAAACATGCCATAAAACCTTCATGAAAATTTCTCATTCCATCAGTATCCTCCCTCGAACTCCGTATACTAACAAGACGTCTCATAAGGCATCTCTGTCAACCCTATCATATGCCTTCTCTAGAATCCATAAATGCTACATGCAAATCCATTTCTTTTCTGAGTATTTCTCACACATATTCTTCAAAGCAAACACCTGATCCACACATTTTCTACCACTTCTGAAAACACACTGCTCTTCCCCAATCTGAAGCTTTGTACATGCCTTCACCCGCTCAATTAATACCCTCCCGTACAACATAATAGATACAATCAACAAACTTTAGCCTCTATAATTTGAACACTCATTTTTGCTCCCCCTTGCCTTTATACAATGGCGCTATGCATGTATTCGGTTGAACCTCAATCATCTTATCATGATCCATACATACAATGAAAATCTTTAAAATCCAATACATAAGTCATCCGTTTTCTAAATAGATTTAACTGCAATACAACACACTTTAATCGCCTTCCCATATACTATTTCACATAACTTTCATCATCTCCTCTCTTGTCAACAATCTTGTCAGCAATTTATTTGTATATATATATATATATATATATATATATATATATATATATATATATATATATATATTTTATATATATATATATATATATATATATATATATATATATATATATATATATATATATATATATATATATATATATATATATTTTTTTTTTTTTTTTTGTTTTTTTTTGCCGCTGTCTCCCGCCTTTGCGAGGCAGCGCAAGGAAACAGACGAAAGAAATGGCCCAACCCACCCCAATGCACAATGTATATATATATATACACGTCCACACACGCAAATATACATACCTATACATCTCAATGTACACATATATATACACACACATACACTTACATATATACCCATGCACACAATTTACACTGTCTGCCTTTATTCATTCCCATCGCCACCTCACCACACATGGAATACCAACCCCCTCCCCCCTCATGTGTGCGAGGTAGCACTAGGAAAAGACAACAAAGGCCCGATTTGTTAACAGTCAGTCTCTAGCTGTCATGCAATAATGCCCGAAACCACAGCTTCCTTTCCACATCCAGGCACCACACAACTTTCCATGGTTTACCCCAGACGCTTCACATGCCCTGATTCAATCCACTGACATCACGTCAACCCCGGCATACCACATCGATCCAATTCACTCTATTCCTTGCCCGCCTTTCACCCTCCTGCATGTTCAGGCCCCGATTACACAAAATCTTTTTCACTCCATCTTTCCACCTCCAATTTGGTCTCCCACTTCTCATCGTTCCCTCCACCTCCGACACATATATCCTCTTGGTCAATCTTTCCTCACTCATTCTCTCCATGTGCCCAAACCATTTCAAAACACCCTCTTCTGCTCTTTCAACCACTCTCTTCTTATTTCCAAACATCTCTCTTACCCTAACATTACTTACTCGATCAAACCACCTCACACCACACATTGTCATCAGACATATCATTTCCAGCACATCCAACCTCGTGCGCACAACTCTATCCATAGCCCACGCCTCGTAACCATACAACAATGTTGGAACCACTATTCCTTCAAACATACCCATTTTTGCTTTCCGAGATAATGTTCTCTACTTCCACACATTCTTCAAGGCTCCCAGGATTTTCGCCCACTACCCCACCCTATGATTCACTTCCGCTTCCATGGTTCCATCCGCTGCCAGATCCACTCCCAGATATCTAAAACACTTTACTTCCTCCAGTTTTTCTCCATTCAAACTTACCTCCCAGTTGACTTGACCCTCAACCCTACTGTACCTAATAACCTTGCTCTTATTCACATTTACTGTTAACTTTCTTCTTTCACACACTTTACCAAACTCAGTCACCAGCTTCTGCAGTTTCTCACATGAATCAGCCATCAGCGCTGTGTCATCAGCGAACAACAACTGACTCACTTCCCAAGTTCTCTCATTCACAATAGACTTCATACTTGCCCCTCTTTCCAAAACTCATGCATTCACCTCCCTAACAACCCCATCCATAAACAAATTAAACAACCATGGAGACATCACACACCCCTGCCGCAAACCTACATTCACTGAGAACCAATCACTTTCCTCTCTTCCT
>NC_092225.1:45241418-45257557 GCF_036320965.1 Panulirus ornatus | reverse complement strand
TGTGTCTGTGTGTGTATATATATGTGTACATTGAGATGTATAGGTATGTATATTTGCTTGTGTGGACGTGTATGTATAAACATTGTGTATGGGGGTGGGTTGGGCAATTTCTTTCGTCTGTTTCCCGCGTTAACGAGGTAAAGCAAAGAAACAGAAGAAAGCATGGCTAAACCCACCCACATACACATGTATATACATACACGTCCACACACACACACATATACATACCTATACATCTCAACGTATACATATATATACACACACAGACATATACATATATACACATGTACATAATTCATACTGTCTGCCTTTATCCATTTCCGTCACCACCTCGCCACACATGAAATGAAAACCCCCTCCCCCAGCATGTGCTCTAGGTAGCGCTAGGGAAAGACAACAAAGGCCATATTCGTTCACACTCAGTCTCTAGCTGTTATGTATAATACACCGAAACCACAGCTCCCTTTCCACATTCAGACCCCACAAAACTTTCCATGGTTTACCCCAGACGCTTCACATGCCCTGGTTCAATCCATTGACAGCACGTCGACCCCGGTATACCACATCGTTCCAATTCACTCTATTCCTTGCACGCCTTTCACCCTCCTGCATGTTCAGGCCCCGATCACTCAAAATCTTTCCACTCCATCTTTCCACTTCCAATTTGGTCTCCCACTTCTCCTCGTTCCCTCCACTTGTGACACATACATCTTCGTTGCCAATCTTTCCTCGCTCATTCTCTCCATGTGACCAAACAATTTCAAAACACCCTCTTCTGCTCTCTCAACCACACGCTTTTTATTACCACACATCTCTCTTACCCTATTATCAATTACTCGATCAAACCACTTCACACCACATATTGTCCTCAAACATCTCATTTACAGCGCATCCACCCTCTTGCGCACAACTCTATCCATAGCCCACGCCTCGCAACCATGTAACATTGTTGGATCCACTATTCCTTCAAACATACCCATTTTTGCTTTCCAAGATAGCGTTCTAGACTTCCACACATTTTTCAACACTCAAAACTTTCGCCCCCCCCCCCCACCCTATGATTAACTTCCGCTTCCATGGATCCATCCGCTGCCAAATCCACTCCTAGATATCTAAAACACTTCACTTCCTCCAGTTTTTCTCCATTCACACTTACCTCCCAATAATTTGTCCCTACTGTACCTAATAACCTTGCTCTTATTCACATTTACTCTCAGCTTTCACACATTTTACCAAACTCAGTCACCAGCTTCTGCAGTTTCTCACACGAATCAGCCACCAGCGCTGTATCATCAGCGAACAACAACTGACTTACTTCCCAAGCTCTCTCGTCCTCAACAGACTGCATACTCGCCCCTCTTTCTAAAACTCTTGCATTCACCTCCCTAAAAACCCCATCCATAAATAAGTTAAACATCTATGGAGACATCACGCACACCTGCACTGAGAACCAATCACTTTCCTCTCTTCCTACACGTACACATGCATTACATCCTCGATAAATACTTTTCACTGCTTCTAACAACTTACCTCCCACACCATATATTCTTAATACCTTCCACAGAGCATCTATATCAACTCTATCATATGCTTCTCCAGATCCATAAAATGCTACATACAAATCCATTTTAATTTCCAAATATTTCTCACATACATTTTTAAATGAAACATCTGATCCACACACCCTCTAACACTTCTGAAACCACACTGCTCTTCCCCAATCTGATGCTCTGTACATGCCTTCACCCTCTCAATCAATACCCTCCCATACAATTTCCCAGGAATACTCAACAAACTTATACCTCCGTAATTTGAGCACTCACTCTTATCCCCTTTGCCTTTGTACAATGGCACTATGCACGCATTCCGCCAGTCCCCAGACACCTCACCATGAATCATACATACATAAAATGACCTTACCAACCAGTCAACAATACAATCACACACTTTTTTATATAAATCCCACTGTAATACCATCCAAACCCGCTGCCTTGCTGACTTTCATCTTCCGCAAAGATTTTACTACCTCCTCTCTGTTTACCAAATCATTCTCCCTAACCCTCTCACTTTGCACACCACGTCGACCAAAACACCCTATATCTGCTACTCTATCATCAAACACATTCAAAAAACCTTCAAAATACTCACTCCATCTCCTTCTCACATCACCACTACTTGTTATCACCTACCCATTAGCCCCCTTCACTGATGTTCCCATTTGTTCCCTTGTCTTACGCACTTTATTTACCTCCTTCCAAAACATCTCTTTATTCTCCCTAAAATCTAATGATACTCTCTCACCCTAACTTTCATTTGCCCTCTTTTTCGTCTCTTGCACCTTTCTCTTGACCTCTTGCCTCTTTCTTTTATACATCTCCCACTCATTTGCATTATTTTCCTGCAAAAAATCGTCCAAATGCCTCTCTCATCTCTCACTAATAATCTTACTTCTTCATCCCACAACTCACTACCCTCTCTAATCTGCCTACCTCCCACGCTTTTCATGCCACAAGCATTTTTTGCGCAAGCTATCGCTGCTTACCTAATTACTTCCCATTCCTCCCCAACTCCCCTTACATCCTTACTTCCCACGCATTCCTCACTTGTCATAAAAGGCGACTATGTGGGACGGGAGGGGCTAGAAACTCTCCCCTCCTTGTATTTTAACATTATAAACGGGGAAACAGAAGGAGCCACGCGGGGAGTGCTCATCCTCCTCGAAGGCTCAGATTGGGTTGTGTAAATGTGTGTGGATGTAACCAAGATGAGAAATAGGTTGAGAGATGAGAGATAGGTTGTATTTTGAGGAAAGGAACCTTGATGTTCTGGCTCTGAGTGAAACGAAGCTCAGAGGTAAAGGGGAAGAGTGGTTTTTTTATTTACACACATCTCTCTTACCCTTACATTACTTACTCGATCAAACGACCTCACACAACATATTGTCCTCAAACATCTCATTTCCAGCACATCCATCCTCCTGCGCACAACTCTATCCATAGTCCACGCCTCGCAACCATACAACATTGTTGGAACCACTATTCCTCCAAACATACCCATTTTTGCTTTGCGAGATAATGTTTTCGACTTCCAAACATTCTTCAAGGCTCCTAGAACTTTCGCCCTCTCCCCCACCCTATGATTCACTTCCGCTTCCATGGTTCCATCCGCTGCCAGATCCACTCCCAGATATCTAAAACACTTTACTTCCTCCAGTTTTTCTCCATTCAAACTTACCTCCCAATTTATTTGACCCTCAACCCTACTGTACCTAATAACCTTGCTCTTATTCACATTTGCTCTTAACTTTCTTCTTTCACACACTTTACCAAACTCAGTCACCAGCTTCTGCAGTTTCTTACATGAATCAGCCACCAGCGCTGTATCATCAGCGAACAACAACTTACTCACTTCCCAAGCTCTCTCATCCAGAACAGACTGCATACTTGCCCCTCATTCCAAAACTCTTGCATTCACCTCCCTAACAACCCCATCCATAAACAAATTAAACAACCATGGAGACATCACACACCCATGCCGCAAACCTACATTCACTGAGAACCAATCACTTTCCTCTCTTCCTACACGTACACATGCCTTATATCCTCGATAAAAACTTTTCACTGCTTCTAACAACTTGCCACCCACACCATATATTCTTAAAACCTTCCACAGAGCATCGCTATCAACTCTATCATATATATATATATATATATATATATATATATATATATATATATATATATATATATATATATATATATATATATATATATATATATATATATATTTATATATTATCCCTGGGGATAGGGGATTAAGAACACTTCCCACGTATTTCCTGCGTGTCTTAGAAGGCGACTAAAAGGGGAGGGAGCGGGGGGCTGGAAATCCTCCCCACTCGTTTTTCTTTTTTTTTAATTTTCCAAAAGGAGGAACAGAGGGGGGCAAGGTGAGGATATTCCACAATGGCCCAGTCCTCTGTTCTTAACGCTACCTCACTAACGCGGGAAATGGCGAATAGTTTAAAAAAATATTTATATATATATATATATATATATATATATATATATATATATATATATATATATATATATATATATATATATACATATATATATATATATATATATATATATATATATATATATATATATATATACATATATATATATATATATATATATATATATATATATATATTCCCCTGATTCCCCTCAGCTGAAGGTCGTCAGAAACACGACGTTTCCCCCAATAGTTTCCTGTGCTTCGCTTATCACACGGCCCCGCGTGACGGGCTGGCCATTCCTAGATACAATCTCGGGGCCGTTCCTAGCATCATTTCTTTGCGAAGAGAAAAGATTCAAACTTTCATGGGAGAGTTGAGGGGTGAGGATGAACGGCTGGGTGGATTGGGGGCCGACTGCCGCGTCCAGGATTCGAACTTGTGCGGGTTTGATCCCAGGCGGCCCGTGCGTGCGTTGGAGAATGATCTTCCGCCCACCAGTGATGCTACTACGTTTGTTAATCAAGAACCATTGCAACACAAACCTCGCCAGGTGGTAGAGTGTCCCGCAGTGTATCGAGACAGACTTCCCCAGAACTTTTTTAAAGGGGAAGTAAATGTTTATAGTTGTGTTACTGGAGTGATAGTTTTCATACATGGTGCTTTGACAAGAAAATAGTGAAATTGGAAAAAATGTAGCTTAGACATTGAAGCTTATTGATACAGTGGTTAAATTGATGAGAACTGCTATTGACGTTTGTGTAAATAAATCATACATTTCCCTTTTCCATAGCCAGATGGATGTATATGTGTGTGTGTGTGTATATATGCGTATGTATGTGTATATATGTATATATATATATATTATCCCTGGGGATAGGGGTGAAAGAATACTTCCCACGCATTCCTCGCGTGTCGTAGAAGGCGACTAGAGGGGACGGGAGCGAGGGGCCAGAAATCCTCCCCTCCTTGTATTTCTTAACTTTCAAAAATGGGAAACAGAAGGAGTCACGCGGGGAGTGCTCATCCTCCGCGAAGGCTCAGACTGGGGTGTCTAAATGTGTGTGGATGTAACCAAGATGTGAAAAAAGGAGAGATAGGTAGTATGTTTGAGGAAAGGAACCTGGATGTTTTGGCTCTGAGTGAAACGAAGCTCAAGGGTAAAGGGGAAGAGTGGTTTGGGAATGTCTTGGGAGTAAAGTCAGGGGTTAGTGAGAGGACAAGAGCAAGGGAAGGAGTAGCAGTACTCCTGAAACAGGAGTTGTGGGAGTATGTGATAGAATGTAAGAAAGTAAATTCTCGATTAATATGGGTAAAACTGAAAGTTGATGGAGAGAGATGGGTATTTATTGGTGCATATGCACCTGGGCATGAGAAGACAGATCATAAGAGGCAAGTGTTTTGGGAGCAGCTGAATGAGTGTGTTAGTGGTTTTGATGCACGAGACCGGGTTATAGTGATGGGTGATTTGAATGCAAAGGTGAGTAATGTGGCAGTTGAGGGAATGATTGGTATATATGGGGTGTTCAGTGTTGTAAATGGAAATGGTGAAGAGCTTGTAGATTTATATGCTGAAAAAGGACTGGTGATTGGGAATACCTGGTTTAAAAAGCGAGATATATATAAGTATACGTATGTAAGTAGGAGAGATGGCCAGAGAGCGTTATTGGATTACGTGTTAATTGACAGGCGTGCGAAAGAGAGACTTTTGGATGTTAATGTGCTGAGAGGTGCAACTGGATGGATGTCTGATCATTATCTTGTGGAGGCTAAGGTGAAGATTTGTATGGGTTTTCAGAAAAGAAGAGTGAATGTTGGGGTGAAGAGGGTGGTGAGAGTAAGTGAGCTTGGGAAGGAGACTTGTGTGAGTAAGTACCAGGAGAGACTGAGCACAGAATGGAAAAAGGTGAGAACAAAGGAAGTAAGGGGAGTGGGGGAGGAATGGGATGTATTTAGGAAATCAGTGATGGATTGCGCAAAAGATGCTTGTGGTATGAGAAGAGTGGGAGGTGGGTTGATTACAAAAGGTAGTGAGTGGTGGGATGAAGAAGTAAGATTATTAGTGAAAGAGAAGAGAGAGGAATTTGGATTATTTTTGCAGGGAAAAAATGCAATTGAGTGGGAGATGTTTAAAAGAAAGAGACAGGAGGTCAAGAGAAAGGTGCAAGAGATGAAAATGAGGGCAAATGAGAGTTGGGATGAGAGAGTATCATTAAATTTTAGGGAGAATAAAAAGATGTTCAGGAAGGAGGTAAATAAAGTGCGTAAGACAAGGGAGCAAATGGGAACTTCAGTGAAGGGCGCAAATGGGGAGGTGATAACAAGTAGTCGGGATGTGAGAAGGACATGGAGTGAGTATTTTGAAGGTTTGTTGAATGTGTTTGATGATAGAGTGGCAGATATAGGGTGTCTTGGTCGAGGTGGTGTGCAAAGTGAGAGGGTTAGGGAAAGTGATTTGGTAAACAGATATGAGGTAGTAAAAGCTTTGCGGAAGATGAAAGCCGGCAAGGCAGCAGGTTTGGATGGTATTGTAGTGGAATGTATTAAAAAAGGGGGTGACTGTATATTATTGACTGGTTGGTAAGGTTATTTAATGTATATATGACTCATGGTGAGGTGCCTGAGGATTGGCGGAATGCGTGCATAGTGCCATTGCACAAAGGCGAAAGGGGATAAGAGTGAGTGCTCAAATTACAAAGGTATAAGTTTGTTGAGTATTCCTGGTAAATTATATGGGAGGGTATTGATTGAGAGGGTGAAGGCATGTACAGAGCATCAGATTGGGGAAGAGCAGTGTGGTTTAAGAAGTGGTAGAGGATGTGTGGATCAGGTGTTTGCTTTGAAGAATGCATGTGAGAAATACTTAGAAAAGCAAATGGATTTGTATGTAGCATTTATGGATCTGGAGAAGGCATATGATAGAGTTGATAGAGATGCTCTGTGGAAGGTATTAAGAATATATGGTGTGGGAGGCAAGTTGTTAGAAGCAGTGAAAAGTTTTTATCGAGGATGTAAGGCATGTGTACGTGTAGGAAGAGAGGAAAGTGATTGGTTCTCAGTGAATGTAGGTTTGCGGCAGGGGTGTGTGATGTCTCCATGGTTGTTTAATTTGTTTATGGATGGGGTTGTTAGGGAGGTAAATGCAAGAGTTTTGGAAAGAGGGGCAGGTATGAAGTCTGTTGGGGATGAGAGAGCTTGGGAATTGAGTCAGTTGTTGTTCGCTGATGATACAGCTCTGATGGCTGATTCATGTAAGAAACTGCAGAAGCTGATGACAGTTTGGTAAAGTGTGTGAAAGAAGAAAGTAAGAGTAAATGTGAAAAAGAGCAAGGCTATTAGGTACAGTAGGGCTGAGGGTGAAGTCAATTGGGAGGTAAGTTTGAATGGAGAAAAGCTGGAGGAAGTGAAGTGTTTTAGATATCTGGGAGTGGATCTGGCAGCGGATGGAACCATGGAAGCGGAAGTGAATCATAGGGTGGGGGAGGGGGCGAAAATTCTGGGAGCCTTGAAGAATATTTGTAAGTCGAGAACATTATCTCGGAAAGCAAAAATGGGTATGTTAGAAGGAATAGTGGTTCCAACAATGTTGTATGGTTGCGAGGCGTGGGCTATGGATAGAGTTGTGCGCACGAGGATGGATGTGCTGAAAATGAGATGTTTGAGGACAATATGTGGTGTGAGGTGGTTTGATCGAGTAAGTAATGTAAGGGTGATAGAGATGTGTGGAAATAAAATGAGTGTGGTTGAGAGAGCAGAAGAGTTTGTTTTGAAATGGTTTGGGCACATGGAGAGAATGAGTGGGGAAAGATTGACCAAGAGGATATATGTGTCAGAGGTGGAGGGAACGAGAAGTGGGAGACCAAATTGGAGGTGGAAAGATGGAGTGAAAAATATTTTGAGTGATCGGGGCCTGAACATTCAGAAGGGTGAAAGGCGTGCAAGGAATAAAGTGAATTGGAACGATGTGGTATACCGGGGTCGACGTGCTGTCAATGGATTGAACCAGGGCATGTGAAGCGTCTGGGGTAAACCATGAAAAGCGTGTGGGGCCTGGATGTGGAAAGGGAGCTGTGGTTTCGGTGTATTATTACATGACAGCTAGAGACTGAGTGTGAACGAATTGGGCCTTTGGTGTTTTTCCTAGCGCTACCTCGCACACATGAGGGGGGAGGGGGTTGTTATTCCATGTGTGGCGAGGTGGCGATGGGAACAAATAAAGGTAAACAGTATGAATTATGTACCTGTGTATATATGTAAATGTCTGTGTGTATATATATGTATACATTGAGATGTATAGGTATGTATATTGTGCGTGTGTGGACATGTATCTATATACATGTGTATGTGGGCGGGTTGGGCCATTCTTTCGTCTGTTTTCTTGCGCTACCTCGCGAACGCGGGATACAGCGACAAAGCACAATAAATGAAAATAAATAAATATGTATATATATTTATATATATATATATATGTATATATATATACATTTTTTTTCATACTCTTCGCCATTTCCCGCATTAGCGAGGTAGCGTTAAGAACAGAGGACTGGGCCTTAGAGTAAATATCCTCACCTGGCCCCCTTCTCAGTTCCTTCTTTTGGAAAATGAAAAAAAAAAAAAAACGAGAGGGAAGGATTTCCAGCCCCCCGCTCCCTTCCCTTTTAGTCGCCTTGTACAACACGCAAGAAATACGTGGGAAGTATTCTTTCACCCCTATCCCCAGGGATAATATATATATATATATATATATATATATATATATATATATATATATATATATATATATATATATATATATATATATATATGTATATATGTACATATGTATATATATATATATATATATATATATATATATATATATATATATATATATATATATATATATATATATATATATATATATATATATGTATATATATATATATATATATATATATATATATATATATATATATATATATATATATATATATATATATATATATATGCATATATATATATATATATATATATATATATATATATATATATATATATATATATATATATATATATATATATATATATATATATATATGTATATATATATATATATTTTTTTTTTTTTTTTTTTGCTTTGTCGCTGTCTCCCGCGTTTGCGAGGTAGCGCAAGGAAACAGACGAAAGAAATGGCCCAATCCACCCCCATACACATGTATATACATACGTCCACACACGCAAATATACATACCTACAGGCCCAGATCGCTCAAAATCATCTTCACTCCATCCTTACAACTCCAATTTGGTCTCCCACTTCTCGTTCCCTCCACCTGACACATATATCCTCTTTGTCAGTATTTCCTCACTCTTTCTCTCCATGTGAACAAACTATTTCAACATATCCTCTTCTGCTCACTCAACTACACTCTTTATTACCACACATCTCTCACTCTTTCGTTACTTATTCGATTAAACTACCTCACACCACATATTGTTCTCAAACATCTCATTTCCAACACATCCAACGTCCTCCTCAAAACCCTGTCTATAGCCGATTCCTCGCAGCCATTTAACATTGTTGGAACCACTATTCCTTCAAACATACCCATTTTAGCTCTCCGAGATAACGTTCTCCCCTACCACACATTCTTCATCGCTCCCAGAACCTTCGCCCCCTCCCTCACCCTGTGACTCACTCCCGCTTCCATGGTTCCATCCGCTGCCAAATATACTACCAGATACATGAAACACTTCACTTCCTTCAGTTTTTCTCCATGAAGACTTACCTCCCAATTGATTTGTCCCTCAACCCTGCTGTACCTAATAACCTTGCTCTTATTCACATTTACTCTCAGCTTTCTTCTTTTACACACTTTACCAAACTCAGCCACCAACTTCTGCAGTTTCTCTCCCGAATCAGCCACCAGCACTGGATCATCAGCGAACAACAACAACAAGCCCTCTCATCTACAGCACACAGCATACTTGCCCCTTTCTCCAAAACTCTTGCATTCACCTCCCTAGCCACTACATACAAATCCATCTGTTATTTTAAGTATTTCTCACATGTATTCTTTAAAGCAAACATCTGACCCATACATCGTCTACCACTTCTGAAATCACATTGCTCTTCCCCATTCTGATGCTCTGTACATGCACTGACACTCTCAATCAATACCCTCCCATTTAGTTTCCCAGTAATACTCAACAAACCTATACCTCTGTAATTTGAACACTCACCTTCATCCCCTTTGCCTTTGTACAATTGCACTATGCGTGCATTCCGCCAATCCTCAGGCACTTCACCATGAACCACACATGAATTAAATATCCTCACCAACCAGTCAACAAAACAGTCACCCCCTTTTTTAATACACTCCACAGCAATACCATCCAAACCCGCCGCCTTGCCGGCTTTCAACTTCCGCAAAGCTTTCACTACCTCTTCTCTGTTTACCAAATCATTCTCCCTAACCCTCTGACTTCGCACACCATCTCGACCAAAACACCCTATATCCGTCACCGTATCATCAAACACATACAACATACCTTCAAAATACTCACTCCATCTCCCTCTCACTTCACCACTATTTGTTATTACCTCCCCATTTGCCCCCTTCACCGTTGTTCCCATTTGTTTTCTTGTCTTACGCATTTTATTTACCTCCTTCCAAACCATCTTTTTGTTCTCCCGAAAATTTAATGATACTCTCTCACCCCAACTCTCATTTGCCCTCTTTTTCGCCTCTTGCACCTTTCTTTTGATATCTTACCTGATTCTTTTATACATCTCCCATTCATTTGCACTATTACCCTGCAAAAATCGTCCAAATTCCTCTCTCTTCTCTTTCACTAACTATCTTATTCTTCATCCCTCCACTCACTACCCTTTCTAATCTGCTCACCTCCCACCTTTCTCATGCTATAGGCATCTTTTAAGCAAGCCATCACTGCTTCCCTCAATACATCCCATTCCTCCTCCACTCCCCTTGCGTCATTTGCTCTCACTTTTTTCCATTCTGCATGTAATCTCTCTTGGTACTTCCTCACTCAAGTCTCCTTTCCAAGATCACTTACTCTCACCAATCTCTTCTTTTCTGAAAACCTATGCACATATTCACCTTCGACTCTACAAAATAATGATCATTTGCCCCTCTCAGCAAACATCCAAAATTCTTTTTTTTACACTCCTATCATTTAACACGTAATCCAATAACGCTCTGTGGCCAGCTCTCCTGCTTACATACGTATACTTATATATATCTCTCTTTTTAAACCAGGTATTCCCAATCACCAGCCCTTTTTCAGCACACATATCTATAGATTATTTACCATTTCCTTTTACAACACTGAACACCCCATGTACACCAATTATACCCTCAACTGGCACATTACTCACCTTTGCATTCAAATCACCCATCATTATAACCCGGTCTCGTGCATCAAAACTACTAACACACTCACTGAGCTGCTCCCAAAACACTTTCCTCTCATGATCTTTCCTCTCAAAACCAGGTGCATACACACAAATAATCACCCATCTCTCTTCGTCCACTTTCAGTTTTACCCATAGCAATCTAGAGTTTACTTTCTTACACTCTATCACATACTCCCACCACTCCTGTTTCAGGAGTAGTGCTACTCCTTCTTTTGCACTTCTCTCACCGACCCCTGAACTTTACTCTCAAAACATTCCCAAACCACTCTTTACCTTTACCCTTGAGCTTCGTTTCACTCAGAGCCAAAACATCTAGGTTCCTTTCCTCAAACATACTACGCATCTCTCCTTTTTTCACATCTTGGTTACATCCACACACATTTAGACACCCCAATCTGAATCTTCGAGGAGGATGAGCACTCCCCGCGTGACTCCTTCTTCTGTCTCCCCTTTTAGAAAGTAAAAATACAAGGAGGGGAAGGTTTCTCGCCCCCCCGCTACCGTCCCCTTTAGTCGCCTTCTACGACACGTGAGGAATGCGTGGGAAGTATTCTCTCCCATATCCCCAGGGATATTCTTTTTTTCTTTCATACTATTCGCCATTTCCCGCATTAGCGAGGTAGCGTTGAGAACAGAGGACTGGGCCATTGAGGGAATATCCTCACCTGGGCCCCTTCTCTGTTCCCTCTTTTGGAAAATTAAAAAAAAAGTGAGGGGAGGATTTCCAGCCCCCCGCTATAGACAGGGTTTTGAGGAGGACGTTGGATGTGTTGGAAATGAGATGTTTGAGAACAATATGTGGTGTGAGGTGGTTTAATCGAATAAGTAACGAAAGAGTGAGAGATGTGTGGTAATAAAGAGTGTAGTTGAGTGAGCAGAAGAGGATATGTTGAAATAGTTTGTTCACATGGAGAGAAAGAGTGAGGAAATACTGACAAAGAGGATATATGTGTCAGGTGGAGGGAACGAGAAGTGGGAGACCAAATTGGAGTTGTAAGGATGGAGTGAAGATGATTTTGAGCGATCTGGGCCTGAACATCCAGGAGGATGAAAGGCGTGCAAGGAATAGAGTGAATTGGAACGATGTGGTATACCGGGGTCGACGTGCTGTCAATGTAACCAGGGCATGTGAAGCGTCTGGGGTAAACCATGGAAAGGTTTGTGGGGCCTGGATGTGGAAAGGGAGCTGTGGTTTCGGTGCATTATACATGACAGCTAGAGACTGAGTGTGAACGAATGTGGCCTTTGTTGTCTTTTACTAGAGCTACCTCGAGCAGGTAGGGGGGAGGGATTCTATTTCATATGTTGCGGGGTGGCGACGGAAATGGATGATGGCAGCAAGTGTGAGTGTGTACATGTGTATATACGCGTATATGTATGTATGTATGTTTACGTTGTAATACATATGTATGTATATGTGCGTGTGTGGGTGTGTCTGTATATACATGTGTATGTGGGTGGGCTGGGCCATTCTTTCGTTTGTTTCCTTGCGCTACCTCGCTGACACGGGAGACCGCGATTAAGTATAATATATGTATATATATATATATATATATATATATATTATTTTTTTTATTTATTATACTTTGTCGCTGTCTCCCGCGTTTGCGAGGTAGCGCAAGGAAACAGACGAAAGAAATGGCCAAACCCCCCCCCATGCACATGTATATACATACGTCCACACACGCAAATATACATACCTACACAGCTTTCCATGGTTTACCCCAGACGCTTCACATGCCTTGATTCAATCCACTGACAGCACGTCAACCACGGTATACCACATCGCTCCAATTCACTCTATTCCTTGCCCTCCTTTCACCCTCCTGCATGTTCAGGCCCCGATCACACAAAATCTTTTTCACTCTATCTTTCCACCTCCAATTTGGTCTCCCTCTTCTCCTTGTTCCCTCCACCTCCGACACATATATCCTCTTGGTCAATCTTTCCTCACTCATCCTCTCCATGTGCCCAAACCACTTCAAAACACCCTCTTCTGCTCTCTCAACCACGCTCTTTTTATTTCCACACATCTCTCTTACCCTTACGTTACTCACTCGATCAAACCACCTCACACCACACATTGTCCTCAAACATCTCATTTCCAGCACATCCATCCTCCTGCGCACAACTCTATCCATAGCCCACGCCTCGCAACCATACAACATTGTTGGAACCACTATTCCTTCAAACATACCCATTTTTGCTTTCCGAGATAATGTTCTCGACTTCCACACATTTTTCAAGGCCCCCAGGATTTTCGCCCCCTCCCCCACCCTATGATCCACTTCCGCTTCCATGGTTCCATCCGCTGCCAGATCCACTCCCAGATATCTAAAACACTTCACTTCCTCCAGTTTTTCTCCATTCAAACTCACCTCCCAATTGACTTGACCCTCAACCCTACTGTACCTAATAACCTTGCTCTTATTCACATTTACTCTTAACTTTCTTCTTCCACACACTTTTCCAAACTCAGTCACCAGCTCCTGCAGTTTCTCACATGAATCAGTCACCAGCGCTGTATCATCAGCGAACAACAACTGACTCACTTCCCAAGCTCTCTCATCCCCAACAGACTTCATACTTGCCCCTCTTTCCAAAACTCTTGCATTTACCTCCCTAACAACCCCATCCATAAACAAATTAAACAACCATGGAGACATCACACACCCCTGCCGCAAACCTACATTCATTGAGAACCAATCACTTTCCTCTCTTCCTACACGTACACATGCCTTACATTTTCGATAAAAACTTTTCATTGCTTCTAACAACTTTCCTCCCACACCATATATTCTTAATACCTTCCACAGAGCATCTCTATCAACTCTATCATATGCCTTCTCCAGATCCATAAATGCTACATACAAATCCATTTGCTTTTCTAAGTATTTCTCACATACATTCTTCAAAGCAAACACCTGATCCACACATCCTCTACCACTTCTGAAACCACACTGCTCTTCCCCAATCTGATGCTCTGTACATGCCTTCACCCTCTCAATCAATACCCTCCCATATAATTTACCAGGAATACTCAACAAACTTATACCTCTGTAATTTGAGCACTCACTCTTATACCCTTTGCCTTTGTACAATGGCGCTATGCACGCATTCCGCCAATCCTCAGGCACCTCACCATGAGTCATACATACATTAAATAACCTTACCAACCAGTCAACAATACAGTCACCCCCTTTTTTAATAAATTCCACTGCAATACCATCCAAACCTGCTGCCTTGCCGGCTTTCATCTTCCGCAAAGCTTTCACTACCTCTTCTCTGTTTACCAAATCATTTTCCCTAACCCTCTCACTTTGCACACCACCTCGACCAAAACACCCTATATCTGCCACTCTATCATCAAACACATTCAACAAACCTTCAAAATACTCACTCCATCTCCTTCTCACATCACCACTACTTGTTATCACCTCCCCATTTGCGCCCTTCACTGAAGTTCCCATTTGCTCCCTTGTCTTACGCACTTTATTTACCTCCTTCCAGAACATCTTTTTATTCTCCCTAAAATTTAATGATACTCTCTCACCCCAACTCTCATTTGCCCTTTTTTTCACCTCTTGCACCTTTCTCTTGACCTCCTGTCTCTTTCTTTTATACATCTCCCACTCAATTGCATTTTTTCCCTGCAAAAATCGTCCAAATGGCTCTCTCTTCTCTTTCACTAATACTCTTACTTCTTCATCCCACCACTCACTACCCTTTCTAATCAACCCACCTCCCACTCTTCTCATGCCACAAGCCTCTTTTGCGCAATCCATCACTGATTCCTAAATACATCCCATTCCTCCCCCACTCCCCTTACTTCCATTGTTCTCACCTTTTTCCATTCTGTACTCAGTCTCTCCTGGTACTTCCTCACACAGGTCTCCTTCTCAAGCTCACTTACTCTCACCACCCTCTTCACCCCAACATTCACTCTTCTTTTCTGAAAACCCATACAAATCTTCACCTTAGCCTCCACAAGATAATGATCAGACATCCCTCCAGTTGCACCTCTCAGCACATTAACATCCAAAAGTCTCTCTTTCGCACGCCTGTCAATTCACACGTAATCCAATAACGCTCTCTGGCCATCTCTCCTACTTACATAAGTATACTTATGTATATCTCGCTTTTTAAACCAGGTATTCCCAATCATCAGTCCTTTTTCAGCACATAAATCTACAAGCTCTTCACCATTTCCATTTAAAACACTGAACACCCCATGTATACCAATTATTCCCTCAACTGCCACATTACTCACCTTTGCGTTCAAATCACCCATCACTATGACCCGGTCTCGTGCATCAAAACCACTAACACACTCATTCAGCTGCTCCCAAAACACTTGCCTCTCTTGATCTTTCTTCTCATGCCCAGGTGCATATGCACCAATAATCACCCACCTCTCTCCATCAACTTTCAGTTTTACCCATATTAATCGAGAATTTACTTTCTTACACTCTATCACATACTCCCACAACTCCTGTTTCAGGAGTATTGCTACTCCTTCCCTTGCTCTTGTCCTCTCACTAACCCCTGACTTTACTCCCCAGACATTCCCAAACCACTCTTCCCCTTTACCCTTGAGCTTCGTTTCACTCAGAGCCAAAACATCCAGGTTCCTTTCCTCAAACATACTACCTATCTCTCCTTTTTTCACATCTTGGTTACATCCACACACATTTAGGCACCCCACTCTGAGCCTTCG
>NC_092225.1:45166699-45241318 GCF_036320965.1 Panulirus ornatus | reverse complement strand
GGACATCATAGTGGGTGAAGTCTGTACCTTGGTCTGTGTGCCACAGATCTGTGCGCACAGTAATTGAGGAAGCACAAAAAAGTTTGTTTGAAACCAAAAAAGGCTTGGCTTTTTTAAAAACTTCATTCGAATGGGGGTTTTTTAAAAAAAAACTTTTTTCAAATGTGGCCCCCCCCCCCAACACCCTATCAAATGGGGAAAGGGGAGAACCTAAAAATTTTTCAAAGTGCCAAAGGACTTGGGATGATTCCAAACCCCAAAAATTCATGTTTTCCTTTTTTTGCCAAAAGAAAATTTTGGAAATAATGCCTTTCTTAATAAAAATTTCCCCCCTTAAAAGTGGGATGAAAGAAAAATGCTGCCTTAAAACCCAGTTAAAAATTAAAATTTTTAGGGAATAGCGGTGAGGAAAATTTTAATAAAAGTTTTTTCCCTTTTATTTTAAAGAAAATTTAAAAATATTTCTATGGTACACATGAATTGATTTTAAAAATGCCCCGTGAAAATTTATATATTTATAAAATTAAATTTTATAAATATAATATTTTATAATTATATATAAATAATTAAAAATATATATATATATATATGTGTGTGTGTATGGGGTGTGAAGTTTTTTGTGTGTGTATATATTTATATATATATATTATATATTATATATATATATATATTTATAAATAAAATTATATATATATATATATATATTTATTATATATATAAAATTTTATATATTATATAAAAAAATTTTATATATATATTTTATTATTATTAAAAATATATAAAATATATAATAATATAAAATATATATATATTATTATTATTAGCGAAAGGAAAACCAGACGAAAGAAGGGCCCCCCCCCACCCCAACAAACTTGCACACCACATGGCCCACAAAACCAAACAAAACAAACCCCACCCCCCCCACGTACACACTTATATACCCCACACAACACACCTATACACAAATGAACAAAAATTCACACTGCCCGGGCCCCAAACTAACCCTTGTCGCCACAGGGCCCCAAAACCCCCTCGATAAAAAATTTTTCCCACTGCTTTTAACAACGGGCCCCTCCCACCCCCAATTTTATTCTTAGTACCCCCAACCAGAGGGAAATCTAAAATTAAAATTCCTATCATTTTCCTTCTCCAGTCCTTTAAAATCCCCCATCCCCAAAAGGCATTTGCTTTTCAAAAAGGGTTTTTTCTAAACTTTTCTTAAAAGGGAAAAAACCACCTGGCCCCCCCCCCCCCAAAACAAATCCTTCCCCAAAATCTAAAACCCACTGCTTTTTCCCCAATCTGATGCTTTGTAAAATCCTTCACCCTCTCAATAAATTCCCTCCTATATAATTTACAAGGAATACTCAACAAACTTATACCTCTGTAATTTGAGCACTCACTCTTATCCCCCTTGCCTTTGTACAATGGCACTATGCAAGCATTCCGCCAATCCTCAGGTACCTCACCATGAATCATACATACATTAAATAACCTTACCAACCAGTCAACAATACAATCAACCCCTTTTTTTTAATAAATTCCACTGCAATATCATCCAAACCTGCTGCCTTGCCGGCTTTCATCTTCCGCAACGCTTTTACTACCTCTTCTCTGTTTACCAAATCATTTTCCCTAACCCTCATATATATATATATATATATATATATATATATATATATATATATGTATATATATATATATATATATATATATATATATATATATATATATATATATATATATATATATATATATATTTGTCTATTTCATTTTGCTTTGTCGCTGTCTTCCGCGTTAGCGAGGTAGCACAAGGAAACAGACGAAAGAATGGCCCAACCCTCCCACATACACACGAATATACATACACGTTCACACACGCAAATATACATACCTATACATCTCAATGTACACATATATATACACACACAGACATATACATATATACACATGTATATAATTCATACTGTCTGCCTTTATTCATTCCCATCGCCACCCCGCCACACAGGGAATAACAACCCCCTCCCCCCTCATGTGTGCGAGGTAGCGCTAGGAAAAGACTACAAGGCCCCATTCGTTTACACTCAGTCTCTAGCTGTCATGTAATAATGCACCGAAACCACAGCTCCCTTTCCACATCCAGGCCTCACAGAACTTTCCATGGTTTAACCCAGACGCTTGACATTCACTGGTTCAATCCATTGAGAGCACGTCGACCCCGGTATACCATATCGTTCGAATTCACTCTTTTCCTTGCACGCCTTTCACCCTCCTGCATGTTCAGGCCCCGATCACTCAAAATCTTTTTCACTCCATCTTTCCATCTCCAATTTGGTCTCCCACCTCTCCTCGTTCCCTCCACCTCTGACACACATATCTTCTTGGTCTATCTTTCCTCACTCGTTCTCTCCATGTGACCAAACCATTTCAAAACACCCTCTTCTGCTCCCTCAACCACACTCTTTTTATTTCCACACATCTCTCTCTTTCCCTTACATTACTTACTCGCTCAAACCACCTCACACCACATATTGTCCTCAAACATCTTATTTCCAGCACATCTACCCTCCTGCGCACAACTCTATCCATAGCCCACGCCTCGCAACCATACAACATTGTTGGAACCACTATTCCTTCAAGCATACCCATTTTTGCTTTCGAGATAATGTTCTCGACTTCCAAACACTCTTCAAGGCTCCCAGAATTTTCGTCCCCTCCCCTACCCTATGATTCACTTCCGCTTCCATGGTTCATCCCCTGCCAGATCCACTCCCAGATATCTAAAGCATTTTACTTCCTCCAGTTTTTCTCCATTGAAACTTACCTCCCAATTGACTTGACCCTCAACCTTACTCTACCAAATAACCTTGCCCTTATTGACATTTACTCTTAACTTTCTTCTTTCACACACTTTACCAAACTCAATCACCAGCTTCTGCAGTTTCTCACATGAATCAGCCACCAGCGCTGTATCATCAGCGAAAAACAACTGACTCACTTCCCAAGCTCTCTATCCACAACAGACTGCATACTTGCCCCTCTTTCGAAAACTCTTGTATTTAACTCCCTAACATCCCGAACCATAAACAAATTAAACAACCATGGAGACATCACACACCCCTGCCGCAAACCTACATTCACTGAGAACCAATTACTTTCCTCTCTTTCTACTCGTGCACATGCCTTACATCCTAGATAAAAACTTTTCACTGCTTCTAACAACTTGCCTCCCACACCATATATTCTTAATGCCTTCCACAAAGCATCTCTATCAACTCTATCATATGCTTTCTCCATATCCATAAATGATACATATAAATCTATTTGCTTTTCTAAGTATTTCTCACATACATTCTTCAAAGCAAACACCTGATCCACAGATCCTCTACCACTTCTGAAACCTCACTGCTCCTTCCCAATCTGATGCTCTGTACATGCCTTCACCCTCTCAATCAATACCCTCCCATTTAATTTACCAGGAATACTCAACAAACTTATACCTCTGTAATTTGAGCACTCACTCTTATCCCCCTTGACTTTGTACAATGGCACTATGCAAGCATTCCGCCAATCCTCAGGCACCTCACCATGAATCATGCAGACATTAAATAACCTTACCAACCAGTCAACAATACAGTCACTCTTTTTTTGATAAATTCCACTGGAATACCATTCAAACCTGCTGCTTTGCTGTCTTTCATCATCCGCAAAGGTTTTACTACCTCTTCTCTCTTTACCAAATCATTTTCTCTAACCCTCTCACTTTGCACACCACCTCGACCAAAACACCCTATATCTGCCACTCTATCATCAAACACACTCAACAAACCTTCAAAATACTCATTCCATCTCCTTCTCACATCACCATTACTTGTTATCACCTCCCCATTAGCCCCCTTCACTGAAGTTCCCATTTGCTCACTTGTCTTACGCACTTTGTTTATCTCCTTCCAAAACATCTTTTTATTCTCCCTAAAATTTAATGATACTCTCTCACCCCAACTCTCATTTGCCCTTTTTTCACCTCTTGGACCTTTCTCTTGACCTCCTGCCTCATTCTTTTATACATCTCCCACTCATTGCATTTTTTCCCTGCAAAAAATCGTCCAAATGCCTCACTCTTCTCTTTCATTAATAATCTTACTTTTTCATCCCACCATTCACTACCTATTCTAATCAACCCATCTCCCACGATTCTCATACCACAAGCATCTTTGGCGCCAGCCATCACTGCTTCCCTAAATACATCCCATGCCTCCCCCACTCCCCTTACATCCTTTGTTCTCACCTTTTTCCATTCTGTACTCAGTCTCTCCTGGTACTTCCTCACACAAGTCTTCTTCCCAAGCTACTTACTCTCTCCACTCTCTTCACCCGAACATTCTCTTTTCTTTTCTGAAAACCCATACAAATCTTCACCTTAGCCTCCAGAAGATAATGATCAGACATCCCTCCAGTTGCACCTCTCAGCACATTAGCATCCAAAAGTCTCTGTTTCGTGCTCCTATCAATTAACACGTATTCCAATAACGTTCTCTGGCCATCTCTCCTACTTACATACGTATACTTATGTATATCTCGCTTTTTAAACCAGGTATTCTCAATCAGCAGTCCTTTTTCAGCACATAAATCTACAGGCTCTTCACCATTTCCATTTACAACACTGAACACCCCATGTATACCAATTATTCCCTCAACTGCCACATTACTCACCTTTGCATTAAAATCACCCATCACTATAACCCGGTCTTGTGCATCAAAACCACTAACACACTCATTCAGCTGCTACCAAAACACTTGCCTCTCATGATCTTTCTTCTCATGCCCAGGTGCATATGCACCAATAATCACCCATTTCTCTCCATCAACTTTCAGTTTTACCCATATCAATCTAGAATTTACTTTTTTACACTCTATCACATACTCTCACAACTCATTTTTCAGGAGTAGTGCTACTCCTTCCCTTGCTCTTGTCCTCTCACTAACCCCTGACTTTACTCCCAAGACATTCCCAAACCACTCTTCCCCTTTACCCTTGAGCTTCGTTTCACTCAGAGCCAAAACATCCAGGTTTCTTTCCTGAAACATTCGACCTATCTCTCTTTTTTTCTCATCTTGGTTACATCCACACACATTTAGACACCCCAATCTGAGCCTTCGAGGAGGATGAGCACTTCCCGCGTGACTCCTTCTTCTTTTTCCCCTTTTAGAAAGTCAAAATACAAGGAGGGGAGGGTTTCTAGCCCCCGCTCCCGTTCCCTTTTGTCGCCTTCTACGACACCTGAGGTATGCGTGGGAAGTATTCTTTCTACCCCATCCCGAGGGATATATATATATACATATATATATATATATATATATATATATATATATATATATATATATATATATATATATATATATATATATATATATATATATATATATATATATATATATATATATATATATTGGAAAGGATCACAATTTTGCGCGTGATCAAGGTATTCCTCTGAGTCCACAAGGAAAATGAAACACGAAAAGTTCGCAAGTGCACTTTCGTGTAATAATCACATTATCAGGGGAGACACAAGAAAGAAATATAACAGCCAGTTGATATATACTGAAGAGACGAAGCTAGGACGCCATTTGGTAAACATGTGATTGTCCGAAACGTACAACGAGCGTTCATAAACTTATCATTTTACAAAATTTATCAACAATAAACTTATCTAATTTGTATAGACCATCACTAATATGAGGATTATAATTCTTTGTGTATCTAATAATAGAAGATTCAATGATATTTCTCTTGGTAATAGAGTTAGAGTCAATAACTGAGATGGCGTTACTCCAGTCATTACAATGATCATAGTTTTTGACATGATTAAACAAGGCATTTGATTCCTGTCCCGTTCTTATACTATATTTATGTTGCTTAAGTCTAACAGAAAGATTCTTACCAGTCTGACCAACACAAAATTTATCACAGTTTCCACAAGGAACTTTATAGTTGCACCCAAGAGAATTTCCTGGTGAATTCCTGATTAAGATATTCTTTATAGTGTTATTTTTGCTAAAGGCAACATTTACATTAAAGGATTTAAGCAACATGGGAAGCAAAGTGAAATTATCATTAAAAGGGAGAACTAAAAGATTATTGATGTCAATGGGAGGTCTGGGCTCAGCTGTATAAAATGACTTCTTTGCTAACTTAAGGGATTTATCAATGAAAGATCTAGGGTACTTTAACTTAGATCCAATAGAATATATCTTTTCAAACTCATCATCAATAAACTCTGGACTGCAAATGCGTAATGCCCTAGGGAACATAGATTGAAATGGTGATAATTTAACTCTGTCATGTTGAGATGAGTAATAATGGATATATGAGCATACATTTTAGGGTTTTCTGTATTTGCTAAACTTAAACTTGTTTCCTTGTCTATGGATAATGGAATCTAAAAATGGTAACATACCATTATTTTCATTTACTACAGTAAATTTGATGGAAGGTACTAAATTGTTAAGTAAGGGAAGAAATATTTGTAAATTTTAATTTGTTGGCCAAACACAAAGAACATCATCTACATACGTAAACCATATTGCATTAGAAGGTAAGATATCCTTCAGTAATTTTGTTTCAAAAAAATTCCTTGTAAAGATTACTTAGTACAGGTGAAAGAGGGTTACCCAATGCCATACCAAATTTTTGAGCATAATAATCTCCATTAAATTGAAATACACAGTCTTTTATACACAATTTCATCAGTTCAGAGAAATTAGACTTTGAAACAGGTAAATGAATATCATCCAAGACATCAAATAAATATTCTAAAAGTTCATCAACTGGAACTTTAGTGAAAAGTGATGAAACATCAAAGCTAACTAGTTTGAAAGTTAACTAGAAATATGTGTATATATATATATATATATATATATATATATATATATATATATATATATATACATATATATATATATATATATATATATATATATATATATATGTATATATATATATATATATATATATATATATATATATATATATATATATATATATATATATATATATATATATATATATATATATATATATATATATATACAAATATATATATATATATATATATATATATATATATATATATATATATATATATATATATATATATATATATATATATATATTTTTTTTTTTTTTTTTTTTTTTTTTTTTTCATACTATTCGCCGTTTCCCGCGATAGCGAGGTAGCGTTAAGAACAGAGGATTGGGCCTTTTTTGGAATATCCTCACCTGGCCCCCTCTGTTCCTTCTTTTGGAAAATTGAAAAAAAAAAAAAGGAGAGGGGAGGATTTCCAGCCCCCCGCTCCCTCCCCTTTTAGTCGCCTTCTACGACACGCAGGGAATACGTGGGAAGTATTCTTAATCCCCTATCCCCAGGGATAATATATATATATATATATATATATATATATATATATATATATATATATATATATATATATATATATATATATATATATATATGTATATATATATATATATATATATATATATATATATATATATACATATATATATATATATATATATATATATATATATATATATATATATATATATATATATATATATATATATATATATATATATATACATATTTCTAGTTAACTTTCAAACTAGTTAGCTTTGATGTTTCATCACTTTTCACTAAAGTTGCGGCAGGGGTGTGTGATGTCTCCATGGTTGTTTAATTTGTTTATGGATGGGGTTGTTAGGGAGGTAAATGCAAGAGTCTTGGAAAGAGGGGCAAGTATGAAGTCTGTTGGGGATGAGAGAGCTTGGGAAGTGAGTCAGTTGTTGTTCGCTGATGATACAGCGCTGGTGGCGGATTCATGTGAGAAACTGCAGAAGCTGGTGACGGAGTTTGGTAAAGTGTGTGGAAGAAGAAAGTTAAGAGTAAATGTGAATAAGAGCAAGGTTATTAGGTACAGTAGGGTTGAGGGTCAAGTCAATTGGGAGGTGAGTTTGAATGGAGAAAAACTGGAGGAAGTGAAGTGTTTTAGATATCTGGGAGTGGATCTGTCAGCGGATGGAACCATGGAAGCGGAAGTGGATCATAGGGTGGGGGAGGGGGCGAAAATTTTGGGAGCCTTGAAAAATGTGTGGAAGTCGAGAACATTATCTCGGAAAGCAAAAATGGGTATGTTTGAGGGAATAGTGGTTCCAACAATGTTGTATGGTTGCGAGGCGTGGGCTAAGGATAGAGATGTGCGCAGGAGGATGGATGTGCTGGAAATGAGATGTTTGAGGACAATGTGTGGTGTGAGGTGGTTTGATCGAGTAAGTAACGTAAGGGTAAGAGAGATGTGTGGAAATAAAAAGAGCGTGGTTGAGAGAGCAGAAGAGGGTGTTTTGAAATGGTTTGGGCACATGGAGAGAATGAGTGAGGAGAGATTGACCAAGAGGATATATGTGTCGGAGGTGGAGGGAACGAGGAGAAGAGGGAGACCAAATTGGAGGTGGAAAGATGGAGTGAAAAAGATTTTGTGTGATCGGGGCCTGAACATGCAGGAGGGTGAAAGGAGGGCAAGAAATAGAGTGAATTGGTGTCATGTGGTATATAGGGGTTGACGTGCTGTCAGTGGATTGAAGCAAGGCATGTGAAGCGTCTGGGATAAACCATGGAAAGCTGTGTAGGTATGTATATTTGCGTGTGTGGACGTGTGTATGTACATGTGTATGGGGGGGGGGTTGGGCCATTTCTTTCGTCTGTTTCCTTGCGCTACCTCGCAAACGCGGGAGACAGCGACAAAGTATAAAAAAAAAAAAAAAAAAAAAAATATATATATATATATATATATATATATATATATATATGTATATATATATATATATATATATATATATATACATATATATATATATATATATATATGAGGGAATAATTGGTATACATAGGGTGTTCAGTGTTGTAAATGGAAATGGTGAAGAGCTTGTAGATTTATGTGCTGAAAAAGGACTGATGATTGGGAATACCTGGTTTAAAAAGCGAGATATACATAAGTATACTTATGTAAGTAGGAGAGATGGCCAGAGAGCGTTATTGGATTACGTGTTAATTGACAGGCGTGCGAAAGAGAGACTTTTGGATGTTAATGTGCTGAGAGGTGCAACTGGAGGGATGTCTGATCATTATCTTGTGGAGGCTAAGGTGAAGATTTGTATGGGTTTTCAGAAAAGAAGAGTGAATGTTGGGGTGAAGAGGGTGGTGAGAGTAAGTGAGCTTGAGAAGGAGACCTGTGTGAGGAAGTACCAGGAGAGACTGAGTACAGAATGGAAAAAGGTGAGAACAATGGAAGCAAGGGGAGTGGGGGAGGAATGGGATGTATTTAGGGAATCAGTGATGGATTGCGCAAAAGATGCTTGTGGCATGAGAAGAGTGGGAGGTGGGTTGATTAGAAAGGGTAGTGAGTGGTGGGATGAAGAAGTAAGAGTATTAGTGAAAGAGAAGAGAGAGGCATTTGGACGATTTTTGCAGGGAAAAAATGCAATTGAGTGGGAGATGTATAAAAGAAAGAGACAGGAGGTCAAGAGAAAGGTGCAAGAGATGAAAAAAAGGGCAAATGAGAGTTGGGGTGAGAGAGTATCATTAAATTTTAGAGAGAATAAAAAGATGTTCTGGAAGGAGGTAAATAAAGTGCGTAAGACAAGGGAGCAAATGGGAACTTCGGTGAAGGGCGCAAGTGGGGAGGTGATAACAAGTAGTGGTGATGTGAGAAGGAGATGGAGTGAGTATTTTGAAGGTTTGTTGAATGTGTTTGATGATAGAGTGGCAGATACAGGGTGTTTTGGTCGAGGTGGTGTGCAAAGTGAGATGGTTAGGGAAAATGATTTGGTAAACAGAGAAGAGGTAGTGAAAGCTTTGCGGAAGATGAAAGCCGGCAAGGCAGCAGGTTTGGATGGTATTGCAGTGGAATTTATTAAGAAAGGGGGTGACTGTATTGTTGACTGGTTGGTAAGGTTATTTAATGTATGTATGACTCATGGTGAGGTGCCTGAGGATTGGCGGAATGCGTGCATAGTGCCATTGTACAAAGGCAAAGGGGATAAGAGTGAGTGCTCAAATTACAGAGGTATAAGTTTGTTGAGTATTCCTGGTAAATTATATGGGAGAGTATTGATTGAGAGGGTGAAGGCATGTACAGAGCATCAGATTGGGGAAGAGCAGTGTGGTTTCAGAAGTGGTAGAGGATGTGTGGATCAGGTGTTTGCTTTGAAGAATGTATGTGAGAAATACTTAGAAAAGCAAATGGATTTACATGTAGCATTTATGGATCTGGAGAAGGCATACGATAGAGTTGATAGAGATGCTCTGTGGAAGGTATTAAGAATATATGGTGTGGGAGGAAAGTTGTTAGAAGCAGTGAAAAGTTTTTATCGAGGATGTAAGGCATGTGTACGTGTAGGAAGAGAGGAAAGTGATTGGTTCTCAGTGAATGTAGGTTTGCGGCAGGGGTGTGTGATGTCTCCATGGTTTTTTAATTTGTTTATGGATGGGGTTGTTAGGGAGGTGAATGCAAGAGTTTTGGAAAGAGGGGCAAGTATGAAGTCTGTTGGGGATGAGAGAGCTTGGGAAGTGAGTCAGTTGTTGTTCGCTGATGATACAGCGCTGGTGGCTGATTCATGTGAAAAACTGCAGAAGCTGGTGACTGAGTTTGGAAAAGTGTGTGGAAGAAGAAAGTTAAGAGTAAATGTGAATAAGAGCAAGGTTATTAGGTACAGTAGGGTTGAGGGTCAAGTCAATTGGGAGGTGAGTTTGAATGGAGAAAAACTGGAGGAAGTGAAGTGTTTTAGATATCTGGGAGTGGATCTGGCAGGGGATGGAACCATGGAAGCGGAAGTGGATCATAGGGTGGGGAAGGGGGCGAAAATCCTGGGGGCTTTGAAGAATGTGTGGAAGTCGAGAACATTATCTCGGAAAGCAAAAATGGGTATGTTTGAAGGAATAGTGGTTCCAACAATGTTGTATGGTTGCGAGGCGTGGGCTATGGATAGAGTTGTGCGCAGGAGGATGGATGTGCTGGAAATGAGATGTTTGAGGACAATGTGTGGTGTGAGGTGGTTTGATCGAGTGAGTAACGTAAGGGTAAGAGAGATGTGTGGAAATAAAAAGAGCGTGGTTGAGAGAGCAGAAGAGGGTGTTTTGAAGTGGTTTGGGCAAATGGAGAGGATGAGTGAGGAAAGATTGACCAAGAGGATATATGTGTCGGAGGTGGAGGGAACAAGGAGAAGAGGGAGACCAAACTGGAGGTGGAAAGATGGAGTGAAAAAGATTTTGTGTGATCGGGGCCTGAACATGCAGGAGGGTGAAAGGAGGGCAAGGAATAGAGTAAGTTGGAGCGATGTGGTATACCGGGGTTGACGTGCTGTCAGTGGATTGAAGCAGGGCATGTGAAGCGTCTGGGGTAAACCATGGAAAGCTGTGTAGGTATGTATATTTGCGTGTGTGGACGTATGTATATACATGTGTATGGGGGGGGGTTGGGCCATTTCTTTCGTCTGTTTCCTTGCCCTACCTCGCAAACGCGGGAGACAGCGACAAAGTATAAAAATATATATATATGTGTACGTGTAGGAAGAGAGGAAAGTGATTGGTTCTCAGTGAATGTAGGTTTGCGGCAGGGGTGTGTGATGTCTCCATGGTTGTTTAATTTGTTTATGGATGGGGTTGTTAGGGAGGTAAATGCAAGAGTCCTGGAAAGAGGGGCAAGTATGAAGTCTGTTGGGGATGAGAGAGCTTGGGAAGTGAGTCAGTTGTTGTTCGCTGATGATACAGCGCTGGTGGCTGATTCATGTGAGAAACTGCAGAAGCTGGTGACTGAGTTTGGTAAAGTGTGTGGAAGAAGAAAGTTAAGAGTAAATGTGAATAAGAGCAAGGTTATTAGGTACAGTAGGGTTGAGGGTCAAGTCAATTGGGAGGTGAGTTTGAATGGAGAAAAACTGGAGGAAGTGAAGTGTTTTAGATATCTGGGAGTGGATCTGTCAGCGGATGGAACCATGGAAGCGGAAGTGGATCATAGGGTGGGGGAGGGGGCGAAAATTTTGGGAGCCTTGAAAAATGTGTGGAAGTCGAGAACATTATCTCGGAAAGCAAAAATGGGTATGTTTGAAGGAATAGTGGTTCCAACAATGTTGTATGGTTGCGAGGCGTGGGCTATGGATAGAGTTGTGCGCAGGAAAATGGATGTGCTGGAAATGAGATGTTTGAGGACAATGTGTGGTGTGAGGTGGTTTGATCGAGTAAGTAACGTAAGGGTAAGAGAGATGTGTGGAAATAAAAAGAGCGTGGTTGAGAGAGCAGAAGAGGGTGTTTTGAAATGGTTTGGGCACATGGAGAGAATGAGTGAGGAAAGATTGACCAAGAGGATATATGTGTCGGAGGTGGAGGGAACGAGGAGAAGAGGGAGACCAAATTGGAGGTGGAAAGATGGAGTGAAAAAGATTTTGTGTGATCGGGGCCTGAACATGCAGGAGGGTGAAAGGAGGGCAAGGAATAGAGTGAATTGGAGCGATGTGGTATACAGGGTTTGACGTGCTGTCAGTGGATTGAATCAAGGCATGTGAAGCGTCTGGGGTAAACCATGGAAAGCTGTGTAGGTATGTATATTTGCGTGTGTGGACGTGTGTATGTACATGTGTATGGGGGGGGGGGGGTTGGGCCATTTCTTTCTTCTGTTTCCTTGCGCTACCTCGCAAACGCGGGAGACAGCAACAAAGTATAAAAAAAAAAAAAAAAAAAAAAAAATATATATATATATATATATATATATATATATATATATATATATATATATATATATATATATATATATATATATATATATATATATATATATATATATATATAGTTGTGCGCAGGAGGATGGATGTGCTGGAAATGAGATGTTTGAGGACAATGTGTGGTGTGAGGTGGTTTGATCGAGTAAGTAACGTAAGGGTAAGAGAGATGTATGGAAATAAAAAGAGCGTGGTTGAGAGAGCAGAAGAGGGTGTTTTGAAATGGTTTGGGCACATGGAGAGAATGAGTGAGGAAAGATTGACCAAGAGGATATATGTGTCGGAGGTGGAGGGAACGAGGAGAAGAGGGAGACCAAATTGGAGGTGGAAAGATGGAGTGAAAAAGATTTTGTGTGATCGGGGCCTGAACATGCAGGAGGGTGAAAGGAGGGCAAGGAATAGAGTGAATTGGAGCGATATGGTATACCGGGGTTGACGTGCTGTCAGTGGATTGAATCAGGGCATGTGAAGCGTCTGGGGTAAACCATGGAAAGCTGTGTAGGTATGTATATTTGCGTGTGTGGACGTATGTATATACATGTGTATGGGGGTGGGTTGGGCCATTTTCTTTCGTCTGTTCCCTTGCGCTACCTCGCAAACGCGGGAGACAGCGACAAAGCAAAAAAAAAAAAAAAAAGAAAATATATATATATATATATATATATATATATATATATATATATATATATATATATATATATATATATATATATTTATCTATTTATTCATTTTGCTTTGTCGCTGTCTCCCGCGCCTGCGAGGTAGCTCAAGGAAACAGACGAAAGAAATGGCCCAACCCACCCCCACACACATGCACACACACACACGTCCACACACGCAAACATACACACCCACACATCCCAACGTATACACATTTATACCCACACAGACACACACATATACACACATGCACACAATTCACACTGTGTGCCCCTACTCACACCCATCGCCACCACTCCACACACGGAATAACATCCCCTTCCCCCCTCATGTGCGCGAGGCAGCGCCAGGAAAAGACAACAAAAGGCCCCATTCTCTCACACTCAGTCTCCAGCTGTCATGCAATAATGCCCGAAACCACGGCTCCCTTTCCACATCCAGGCCCCACAGAACTTTCCATGGTCTATCCCAGACGCTTCACATACCCTGATTCAATCCACTGACAGCACGTTGACCCCGGTATACCACATCGATCCAATTCACTCTATTCCTTGCCCGCCTTTCACACTCCTGCATGTTCAGGCCCCGACCACTCAAAGTCTTTTTCACTCCATCTTTCCACCTCCAATTTGGTCTTCACTTCTCCTTCCCTCCACCTCCGACACATATATCCTCTTGGTCAATCTTCCCTCACTCATTCTCTCCATGTGCCCAAACCATTTCAAAACACCCTCTTTTGCTCTCTCAACCACGCTCTTTCTATTTCCACACATCTCTCTTACCCTTACATTACTTACTCGATCAAACCACCTCACACCACATATTTTCCTCAAACATCTCATTTCCAGCACATCAACCCTCCTGCGCACATCTCTATCCATAGCCCACGCCTCGCAACCATACAACATTGTTGGAACCACTATTCCTTCAAACATAGCTATTTTTGCTTTCGGCGATAATGTTGTCGACTTCCACACATTCTTCAAGGCTTCCAGGATTTTCGCCCCCTCCCCCACCCTATGACCTACTTCCGCTTCCTTTGTTTCATCTCCTGCCAGATCCACTCCCAGATATCTAAAACACTTTACTTCCTCCAGTTTTTCTCCATTCAAACTTATCTCCCACTTGACTTGACCCTCAACCCCACGATACTTAATTACATTGCTCTTATTCAAATTTACTCTTAACTTTCTTCTTTCACACACTTTACCACACTCAGTCACCAGCTTCTGCAGTTTCTCACATGAATCAGCCACTAGCGCTGTATCATCAGCGAACAACAACTGACTCACTTCCCAAGCTCTCTCATCCCCAACAGACTGCATACTTGCCACTATTTCCAAAACTCTTGCATTCACCTCCCTAACATCCCCATCCATAAACAAATTAAACAACCATGGAGACATCACACACCCATGCCGCAAACTTACATTTACTGAGAACCAATCATTTTGCTCTCTTCCTACACGTACACATGCCTTACATCCTCGATAAAAAACTTTTCACTGCTTCTAACAACTTGCCTTCCACACCATATGTTTTTAGTACCTTCCACAGAGCATCTTTATCAACTCTATCATATGCCTTCTCCAGATCCATAAATGCTACATACAAATCCATTTGCTATTCTAAGTATTTCTCACATACATTCTTCAAAACAAACACCTGATCTACACATCCTCTACCACTTCTGAAACCACACTGCTCTTCCCCTGTCTGATGCTCTGTACATGCCTTCACCCTCTCAATGAATACCCTCCCATATAATATACCAGGAATACTCAAGAAACTTATACCTCTGTAATTTGAGCACACACTCTTATCCCCTTTGCCTTTGTTCAATGGCACTGCGCAAGCATTCCGCCAATCCTCATCCACCTCACCATGAATCATACATACATTTAATAACCTTACCAACCAGTCAACAATACAGTCACACCTTTTTTAATAAATTCCACTGCAAGAAAATCCAAACCTGCTGCCTTGCCGGCTTTCATCTTCCGCAAAGCTTTTACTACCTCTTCTCTGTTTACCAAATCATTTTCCCTAACCCTGCTCACTTTGCACACCACCTCGACCAAAACACCCTATATCTCCCACTCTATCATCAAATAGATTCAACAAACCATCAAAATACTCACTCTATATCCTTCTCACATCACCACTGCTTGTTATCACCTTCCCATTGGCCCCCTTCACTGAAGTTCCCATTTGCTCCCCTGTCTTAAGCACTTCATTCACCTCCTTCCAGAGCATCTTTTTATTCTCCCTAAAATCTAATGATACTCTCTCATCCCAGCTCTCATTTGCACTCTTTTTCACCTCTTGCACCTTTCTCTTGACCTCCTGTCTCTTTCTTTTATACATCTCCCACTCATTTGCATTTTTTCCCTACAAAAATAGTCTAAATGCCTCTCTCTTCTCTTTCACTAATAATCTTACTTCTTCATCCCACCACCCATGCTTTTCATGCCTAAAGCATCTTTTACGCAAGCCATCACTGCTTCCCTAAATACATCCCATTCTCTCTCTCTCTCTCTCTCTCTCTCTCTCTCTCTCTCTCTCTCTCTCTCTCTCTCTCTCTCTCTGTATATATATATATATATATATATATATATATATATATATATATATATATATATATATATATTCATTTATTTATTTTGCTATGTCGCTGTCTCCCGCGTTAGCGAGGTAGCGCATGGATACACACGAAAGAATGGCCCAACCCACCCACATACACATATATATACATACACGTCCACACACGCAAATATACATATCTATACATCTCAATGTTCACATATATATACACACAGAGACATATACATATCTACACATGTACATAATTCATACTGTCTGCCTTTATCTATTCTCATCGCCACCCCGCCACACATGGAATAACAACACCCTCCCCCCTCTTGTGTGCGAGGTAGGGCTAGGAAAAGACAAGAAAGGCCACATTCGTTCACTCTCAATCTCCCGCTGTCATGTAATAATGCACCGAAACCACAGCTCCCTTTCCACATCCAGGCCCCACAGAAGTTTCCATGGTTTACCCCAGACGCTTCACAAGCCCTGGTTCAATCCGTTGACAGCACGTCGACCCTAGTATACCACATCGTTCCAATTCACTCTTTTCTTTGAACGCCTTTCACCCTCTGCATGTTCAGGCCCCGATCACTCAAAATCTTTTTCACTCCATCTTTCCACCTCCAATTTGGTCTCCCAATTCTCCTCTTTCCCTCAACCTTTGACACATGTATCCTCATGGTCAATCTTTCCTCACTCATTCTCTACATGTGTCCAAACCATTTTAATACACCCTTTTCTTGTGTCTCACCCACATTCTTTTTATTTCCACTCATCTCTCTTACCCTCACATTACTTACTCGCTCAAACCTACCTCACACCACATATTGTCCTCAAACATCTCATTTCCAGCACATACACCCTCCTGCGCACAACTCTCTCCATAGCCCACGCCTCGTAACCGTACAACATTGTTGGAACTACTATTCCTTGAAACATACCCATTTTTGCTTTCCGAGATAATGTTCCCGCCTTCCAAACATTCTTCAAGGCTCCTAGGATTTTCGCCCCCTCCCCCACCCTATGATTCACTTCCGCTTCCATGGTTCCATCCGCTGCCAGATCCACTCCCAGATATCTAAAACACTTTACTTCCTCCAGTTTTTCTCCATTCAAACTTACCTCCCAATTGACTTGAGCGTCAACCCTACTGTACCTAATAACCTTGCTCTTATTCACATTTACTCTTAACTTTCTTCTTTCACATACTTTACCAGACTCAGTCACCTGCTTTTCCAGTTTCTTACAAGAATCAGCCACCAGCGCTGTATCATCAGCTAACAACAACTGACTCACTTCCCAAGGTCTCTCATCCCCAACAGACTGCAACTTGTCCCTCTTTCCAAAACTCTTGCATTCACCTCCCTAACAACCCCATCCATAAACAAATTATACAACCATGGAGAAATCACACATCCTTTCCGCAAACCTACATTCACTGAGAACCAATCACTTTCCTCTCTTCCTACACGTACACATGCCTTATATCCTCGATAAAAAAATTTCACTCCTTCTATCAACTTGCCTCCCACAACATATATTCTTAATGCCTTCCATAGAGCATCTCTATCAACTCTATCATATGCCTTCTCCAGAGCCATAAATGCTACATATCAATCCATTTGCTTTTCTAAGTATTTCTCACATACATTCTTCAAAGCAAACACCTTATCCACACACCCTCTACTACTTCTGCAACCACACTGCACTTCCCCAATCTGATGCCCTGTACATTCCTTCACCCTCAATGCCCTCCCATATAATTTACCAAGAATACTCAACAAACTTATACCTATGTAATTTGAGCACTCGCTCTTATCCACTTTGCCTTTGTACAGTGGCACTATGGAAGCATTCTGCCAATCCTCAGGCACCTCACCATGAATCATACATACATTAAATAACCTTACCAACCAGTCAACAATACAGTCACCCCCTTTTTTGATAAATTCCAAAGCAATACCATCCAAACCTGCTGCCTTGCTGGCTTTCATCTTCCGCAAAGCTTTTACACCTCTTCTCTGTTTACCAAATAATTTTCCCTAACCCTCTCACTTTGCACACCACCTCGACCATAACACCCTATATCTGCCACTCTATCATCAAACACATTCAACAAACCTTCAAAATACTCACTCCATCTCCTCACATCACCACTACTTGTTATCACCTCCCCATTAGCCTCCTTCACTGAGTTCCCATTTGCTCCCTTGTCTTACGCACTTTATTTACCTCCTTCCAGAACATCTTTTTATTCTCCCTAAAATTTAATGATACTCTCTCACCCCAACTCTCATTTGCCCTCTTTTTCACCTCTTGCACCTTTCTCTTGACCTCCTGCCTCTTTCTTTTATATATATATGTATATATATATATATATATATATATATATATATATATATATATATATACGAATAAAGTGTATATGAACGCGCACCTTCATAGAACATACAAAGCTCCATCATCCAGGATCGAACCTGGGACCCCTTGTGCAAGAGGCAGGCATGCTAACCGCTCGGCTAAGGGACTGTATAATAGGAAACAACTATTCGAAATACTAAGTACTCGAATACCCTTCGTCTCACTATGGTGAGCAACGGGGTCTATCGGTTGTTTCCGAACAGAACACATAGCCAGCTGAGAGCGTTTTATCGAACCTGACTGTACAACGCGTAGTTATATGAATACGAATAAAGTGTATATGAACGCGCACCTTCATAGAACATACAAAGCTCCATCAGCCGGGATCGAACCTCGGACCCCTTTTGCCTAGCGGTTAGCATGCGCATATATATATATATATATATATATATATATATATATATATATATATATATATATATATATATATATATATATATATATATATATATATATATATATATATATTATCCCTGGGGATAGGGGATTAAGAATACTTCCCACGTATTCCCTGCGTGTCGTAGAAGGCGACTAAAAGGGGAGGGAGCGGGGGGCTGGAAATCCTCCCCTCTCGTTTTTTTTTTTAATTTTCCACAAGAAGGAACAGAGGGGGCCAGGTGAGGATATTCCAAAAAAGGCCCAGTCCTCTGTTCTTAACGCTACCTCGCTAACGCGGGAAATGGCGAATAGTTTAAAAGAAAGAAAAAGATATATATATATATATATATATATATATATATATATATATATATATATTCTTTTTCTTTTAAACTATTCGCCATTTACCGCGTTAGCGAGGTAGCGTTAAGAACAGAGGATGGTCCTTTTTTGGATTATCCTCACCTGGCCCCACTCTGTTCCTTCTTTTGGAAAATTAAAAAAAAAATTAGAGGGGAGGATCTCCAGCCCCCCACTCCCTCCCCTTTTAGTCGCCTTCTACGACACGCAGGGAATACGTGGGAAGTATTCATAATCCCCTATTCCCAGGGATAATATATATATATATATATATATATATATATATATATATATATATATATATATATATATATATATATATATATATATATATATATATATATATATATATATACATATACATATGACCGTATACATAGATAAACATACACAGACTTATATATATATATATACACATGTATATGTTCGTACTTGCTCCCTTCATTCTTTCCCGTCCCCACCCCGCCACACACGAGGTGCCTTACGTCCCCACGGCTTCCAGCGAGGTAGCGCCAGGAACAGAAAAGAAATGGCTACATTCTTTCACACTAAGTCTATCGTTGTCATGAGTAATGCACCGAAACCACTGCTCCCTTTCCACACCCAGGCCCCACATACCTTTCCATGTTTTACCCCAGACATTTTATATGCTCTGGTTCAGTCCATTGACAGCACGGCGACCGCGGTATACCACATCGCTTTAGCTCACTCTATTCCTTGCACGCCTCTCACCCTCCTGCATGTTAATGCCCCGATCACTCATTTTTTTTTATCTAAACCTCTGACACATCTGTTCTTTATGTCAACCTTTCACAACTCATTCTCTCCATATGTCCAAACATTTTCAACACACCCTCTTCTGCTCTCTCAAACACACTATTTTTTCTTTTACCACACATCTGTCTTACCCTTTCATTACTGCTCGATCAAACTACCTCACGCCACATATTGTCCTCATACATCTCATGTCCAACATATCCACCCTCCTCCATACATCCCTATCTAGCCCATGCCCCGCAACCATATAACATTGTTGGAACCACTAAATCCTCAAACATACACATTTTTGCTTTCTTATATAACTTTCTCACTTTTCACACATTCTTCATCGCTCCTAGAGACTTCGCTCCCTCCCCCACCTTGTGATTCACTTCTGCTTCCATGCTTCCATTCGCTGCTAAGTCTACTCCCAGATATCTAAAACACTTTACTTCTTTCAGTTTTCCTCCACTTATACTTACATCCCAATTAACGTGTCCCTCAATCCTGCTGAACCTAATAACTTTGCTCTTATTCACATTTGCTTTCAACTTTTTCCTTTCGCACACTTTTTTTAAGCCAGTCACCAACTGCAGTTTCTTACTTGAATCAGCCTCCAGAGCTGTATCATCGGCCAACAGCAATTATCTCACTTCCCTGGTCCTCTCATCACAAATAGACTGTAAACTCGCCGGTCTATCCAATACTCTTGCATTCACCTCCCTAACAACACCATCCATAAAAAAATTAAACAACTTTGGAAGCATCACACACCCCTGCCGCAGACCGACATTCACTGGGAACCAATCACTTTTCTCTCTTCGCACTTGTACACATGACTTACGTCCTTGACAAAAGTTTTCTTTGCTTTTAGCAGCATACCTCCCACACCATATATTATCAGTACCTTTCCCAAAACTTCTCTCTCAGTTCAAGGGTAAAGAGGAAGAGTGGGTTGGAAAAGTACCAGGAGAAATTCAGGGGTTGGTGAAAGGTGAAGAGCTAAGGAGTAGCAATACTATTGAAGCAGGAGTTGTGGGAGTGTTTGACAGAGTATGGGAAAATCTTTTTAGATTTTTGTAGGTAAATCCGAAAGTAGATGGAGAGAGATGGGTGATTATAGGTGCCTATGCACCTGGTAATGAGAAGAAACATCATGAGAGGCAACTGAGTGAGTGTATTAGCAGCTTTGATGCACGAGGCTGGGTACTAGTGATGGGTGATTTAGATGCGAAGGTAAATATTGTGGATGTTCAGGGTATAATTAGTGTACATGGGATATTCAGTGTAGTGAATGGAAATGGTGAAGAGCTTGTGAGTTTGTGTGCTAAAAAAGGGCTGGTAATTGGGAGCATCTTTTTTAGAATGAAAGATATACATAAGTATACGTTTGTGAGTAGAAGAGATGGTCAAAAGGCATTATTGGATTATTTGCAATTGATAGGCGTTTGGATGTTGATATGGTAAGAGGGGCAGCTAGAGGTATGTATGGTCACTATCTTGTGGAGGAGAAGGTGAGGATTTGTTGAGATCCTCAGAAAGGAAGAATGTTGGGGTGAGGAGAGTGGTGAGAGTAAGTGAGCTTGGAAAGGAGACTTGTGTAAGGAAGTACCAGGAGAGATTGAGCGTAAAATGGCTAAAGGTGAGAGTAAATGACGTGAGGGGAGTGGTTGAAGAATGCGATATATCTAGGGAAGAAGTGTTGCTTTCTGCATAAGATGCTTATATAAGGTTGGAGGTGGGCAAATTAGAAAGGGTAATGAGTGGTGGGATGAAAGAGAAAAGAGAGGCGTTTGCACGCTGCTTACAAGGAAGGAGTGCAGATGAATGGAAGATGTATAAAAGAAAGCGGCAGGAGGTCAGGAGAAGGTGCACGGGATGAAAAAGTGGGCAAGTGAGAGTTGGGTTGAGAGATTATTATCAAACCTCACTGAGAACATAGATATGTTTTGAAAAAGTGGGCAAGTGAGAGTTGGGTTGAGAGATTATTATCAAACCTCACTGAGAACATAGATATGTTTTGGAGAGAGGTAAATAACGTGCATAAGGCAAGAGAGCAAATGGGTACATCGTTGAAGGGGGCAAGAGGGAAAATAATGATAAGTAGTGATGAAGTGAGAAGTGGATGGAGTGAGAATTTTGAAGGCTTCTTGAATGTGTTTGAGGATAGACTGGCAGATATAGGGTGTTTTGGCCGGGATGGTTTGCGAAGTGAGAGGGTCAAGGAAAATGGTTTCGTTAAAAGAGAAGAGATAGTGAAAGTTATACGGGAGATGAAATACAGCAAGGCGGGGGGTTTGAATGGTATTGCAGTAGAATGTTCTAAGAGAAGGGGTGACTGTGTTGTTGACTGGTTGGTGAGGATATTCAATGTATGTATGGATCATGGTGAAGTGCCTGAGGATTGGTTAAAAGCATGCATAGTGCCATTGTACAAAGGCAAAGGGATAAAGGTGAGTGTCCAGATTACAGCGGCATACGTTTGTTAAGAATTCCTAGGAATTTGCATTGGAGGGCATTGATTGAGAGGGTGAAGGCATATACATATCATTAGATTGGGGAAGAACAGTTCGGTTTCAGAAGTGGTAGAGGATGTGTGGATAAGGTGTTTGCTTTCAAGAATGTGTGTAAGAATTACTTAGAAAAACAAATGCATCTGTATATGGCATTTATGAATTTAGCGCAGGCATACGATAGGGTTGATAGAGATGCTTTGTGCAAGGACATAAGAGTATATGGTTTGGGAAGTAAGCTGCTAGAAGCAGTGAAAAGTTTTTACCATGAATGTAAGGCATGTGTACGAGTAGGAAGAGAGGTGAGCGATTGGCTCCCAGTGAATGTTGATCTGCGGCAGGGGAGTGTAATGCCCCCATGGTTAATTTGTTTATGGATGGGGTGGTTAGGGAGGTATATGCAAGAGTTTTGGAGAGAGGAGCGTGTATGGAGTCTGTTGGGATGATAGGGCCTTGGAAGTAAATCAGTTGCTGTTTGTCGATGATAGAGCCCTGTTGGCTAATTCGGGTGAGAAACTGCAGAAGTTGGTAACTGATTTTGGAAAAGTGTATGAGAGGAGAAAGTTTAAAGTAAACGTGAATAAGACAAAGGCTATTACGTTTAGTAGGATTGAGGTAAAGAAAATTTGGAGGAATTGAAGTGCTTTAGGTATCTATGATGGACTTAGCAGCTACTGGAACCATGGAAGAGGAGGGGAATTACAGGGTGGGGGAGACGGTGAAGAATATGCGAGCGATGAAGAATGTGTGGAATGTGACAACTTTATCTCGTAGAGCAAGAATGTGTATGTTTGAAAGAATAGTAGTTCCAACAATATCATGTAGTTGCTAGGCATGCTCTATAGATTGGGTTGTGAGGAGGAGGGTGGCTGTGTTAGAAATGAAATGTTTGGGGACGGTATGTGGTGTGAGGTTGTTTGATCGAGTTAGTAATGAAAGGGTAAGAGAGATGTGTGGAAATATAAAGAAGATGGTTGAGAGAGCAGTAACGGTGTGCTGAAATGGTTTGAACACGTGGAAGGTATGTGATAGAGGATATATATGTCAGAGGTTTAGGAAACAAGAAGTGGGAAACCGAATTGGAGGTGGACGGGAGTGAAAAAACTTATGAACGATCGAGTCTGAACATATATGAGGGTGAGTCATGCAAGGAATAGAGTGAATTGGATCGATGTGCATATTCATACCTGCTACCTTCATCCATTTCCGTTGCTAAACCTCCACACACGAAATAGAACACACACACACACACACACACACACACACACACACACACACACACACACACACCAGTGAAGTAGCGCCAGGAACAGACAAAAAAGGCCACATCCGTTCACGCTCAGTCTCCAGCTGTAATTTGTAATGCACCGAAACCACAGCTCCCTTTCCACATCCAGGCCCCACAGACCTTTCCATGGTTTACACCAGACGCTTCACATGCCCTGGTTCAATCCATTGACAGTACGTCGACCCATGTATACCACATCGTTCCAATTCACTCTGTTCCTTTCACACCTTTCACCCTCCTATATGATCAAGTCCCGATCACTCAAAATCTTTTCCAATCCATCCTTCCACTTCCAATTTGGTCTCCCAATTCTCCTCTTTCCCTCAACCTTTGACACATGTATCCTCATTGGTCAATCTTTCCTCACTCATTCTCTACATGTGTCCAAACCATTTTAATACACACTTTTCTTGTGTCCTCACCCACATTCTTTTATTTCCACTCATCTCTCTTACCCTCACATTACTTACTCGCTCAAACTACCTCACTCCACATATTGTCCTCAAACATCTCATTTCCAGCACATACACCCTCCTGCGCACAACTCTCTCCATAGCCCACGCCTCGAAAACCGTACAACATTGTTGGAACTACTATTCCTTGAAACATACCCATTTTTGCTTTCCGAGATAATGTTCCCGACCTTCCAAACATTCTTCAAGGCCCCCTAGAATTTTCGCCCCCTCCCCCACCCTATGATTCACTACCACTCCTTGGTTCCATCCGCTGCCAGATCCACTCCCAGATATCTAAAACATTTTAAACTTCCTCCTGTTTTTCTCCATTCAAACCTACCTCCCAATTGACTTGAGCGTCAACCCTACTGTACCTAATAACCTTGCTCTTATTCACATTTACTCTTAACTTTCTTCTTTCACATACTTTACCAGACTCAGTCACCTGCTTTCCAGTTTCTTACAAGAATCAGCCACCACGCTGTATCATCAGCTAACAACAACTGACTCACTTCCAAGGTCTCTCATCCCCAACAGACTGCAACTTGTCCCTCTTTCCAAACTTGCATTCACCTCCCTAACAACCCCATCCATAAACAAATTATACAACCATGGAGAAATCACACATCCTTTCCGCAAACCTACATTCACTGAGAACCAATCACTTTCCTCTCTTCCTACACGTACACATGCCTTATATCCTCGATAAAAAATTTCACGCCTTCTATCAACTTGCCTCCCACAACATATATTCTTAATGCCTTCCATAGAGCATCTCTATCAACTCTATCATATGCCTCTCCAGAGCCATAAATGCTACATACAATCCATTTGCTTTTCTAAGTATTTCTCACATAATTCTTCAAGCAAACACCTTATCCACACACCCTCTACTACTTCTGCAACCACATGCACTTCCCCAATCTGATGCCCTGTACATGCCTTCCTCCTCAATCCCTCCCATATAATTTTACCAAGAATACTCAACAAACCTTATAACTATGTAATTTGAGCCACCTCTTACCACTTTGCCTTTGTACATGGCACTATGAAGCATTCTGCCAATTCCTCAGCACCTCACCATGAATCATACATACATTAAATAACCTTACCAACCCTCAACAATACAGTCCCCCCTTTTTTGATAAATTCCAAAGCAATACCATCCAAACCTGCTGCCTTGCTAGGCTTTCATCTTCCGCAAGCTTTTACACTCTTCTCTGTTTACCAAATAATTTTCCCTAACCCCCTCACTTTGCCACACCACCTCGACCATAACACCCTATATCTGCCACTCTACATCAAACACATTCAACAAACCTTCAAAATACTCACTCCATCTCCTCACATCACCGCTACTTGTTATCACCTCCCCCATTAGCCTTCCTCACTGAAGTTCCCATTTGCTCTCCCTTGCTTCTACGCACTTATTTACCTCCATTCCAGAACATCTTTTATTCCTCCCTAAAATTTATGATCCTACTCTCACCCAACTCTCATTTGCCCTCTTTTTCACTCCCTTGCCACCTTTCTCTTGAACCTCCTTACCTCATTCCTACTGTATATATATATTCTTATATAATATATTATATAATATCTGATATAAAATATATATATATATACGAAAAAATGTATATGAAGCCCTTTCATCAGACTCACATTACAAAAGCTCCATCAGCCCAGAGAATCGAACCTGGGACCAACCCCTGTGCAAAGAGGCAGCATCTAACTCCGCTCGGCTAAGGACTGTATATAGTGAAACAACTATTCGAAATACTAAGTACTCGAATACCTTCGTCACTATGGTATAGAAACCGGGTCTCTCGTTTGTTTCGAACAAGAACACATAGCTCAGCTGAGACGTTTAATAATCGAAACCTAAAGACTGTACAACGCGAGTTTTAATAGAATTCCACAGAATATGCTATAATAACGCGCACCTCATATGAACATACAAAGCTCCATCCCGGTGATCAACCACGAATCCCCTTTGCCTAGCGGTTAGCATGCGCATATATTATATATTATATAAATATAATATATATATATATAATATATATATTTATATCAGTTAGTATATAATATATTTTATTTTATTATATATATATAAATTATATTATCCCTGGGAATAGGGGATTAAGTCTTCCCACGTTTTCCCTGCGTTTTGTAGAAGGCGACTAAAAGGGGAGGGAGCGGGGGCTGGAAATCCTCCCCTCTCGTTTTTTTTTTAATTTTCCACAAGAAGGAACAGAGGGGGCCAGGTGAGGTATATTCCAAAAAAGGCCCAGTCCTCTGTTCTTAACGCTACCTCGCTAACGCGGGAAATGGCGAATAGTTTAAAAGAAAGAAAAAGATATAAATATATATATATATATATATATATAATATATATATATATATATATTCTTTTTCTTTTAAACTATTCGCCATTTACCGCGTTAGCGAGGTAGCGTTAAGAACAGAGGATGGTCCTTTTTTGGATTATCCTCACCTGGCCCCACTCTGTTCCTTCTTTTGGAAAATTAAAAAAAAAATTAGAGGGGAGGATCTCCAGCCCCCCACTCCCTCCCCTTTTAGTCGCCTTCTACGACACGCAGGGAATACGTGGGAAGTATTCATAATCCCCTATTCCCAGGGATAATATATTATATATATATATATATATATATATATATATATATATATATATATATATATATAATATATATATATATATATATATATATATATATATATATATATATACATATGACCGTATACATACATAAACATACACAGACTTATATATATATACACATGTATATGTTCGTACTTGCTCCCTTCATTCTTTCCCGTCCCCACCCCGCCACACACGAGGTGCCTTACGTCCCCACGGCTTCCAGCGAGGTAGCGCCAGGAACAGAAAAGAAATGGCTACATTCTTTCACACTAAGTCTATCGTTGTCATGAGTAATGCACCGAAACCACTGCTCCCTTTCCACACCCAGGCCCCACATACCTTTCCATGTTTTACCCCTGACATTTTATATGCTCTGGTTCAGTCCATTGACAGCACGGCGACCGCGGTATACCACATCGCTTTAGCTCACTCTATTCCTTGCACGCCTCTCACCCTCCTGCATGTTAATGCCCCGATCACTCATTTTTTTTATCTAAACCTCTGACACATCTGTTCTTTATGTCAACCTTTCACAACTCATTCTCTCCATATGTCCAAACATTTTCAACACACTCTCTTCTGCTCTCTCAAACACACTATTTTTTCTTTTACCACACATCTGTCTTACCCTTTCATTACTGCTCGATCAAACTACCTCACGCCACATATTGTCCTCATACATCTCATGTCCAACACATCCACCCTCCTCCATACATCCCTATCTAGCCCATGCCCCACAACCATATAACATTGTTGGAACCACTAAATCCTCAAGCATACACATTTTTGCTTTCTTATATAACTTTCTCACTTTTCACACATTCTTCATCGCTCCTAGAGACTTCGCTCCCTCCCCCACCTTGTGATTCACTTCTGCTTCCATGGTTCCATTCGCTGCTAAGTCTACTCCCAGATATCTAAAACACTTTACTTCTTTCAGTTTTCCTCCACTTAAACTTACATCCCAATTAACGTGTCCCTCAATCCTGCTGAACCTAATAACTTTGCTCTTATTCACATTTACTTTCAACTTTTTCCTTTCGCACACTTTTTTTAAGCCAGTCACCAACTGCAGTTTCTTACTTGAATCAGCCTCCAGAGCTGTATCATCGGCCAACAGCAATTATCTCACTTCCCTGGTCCTCTCATCACAAATAGACTGTAAACTCGCCGGTCTATCCAATACTCTTGCATTCACCTCCCTAACAACACCATCCATAAAAAAATTAAACAACTTTGGAAGCATCACACACCCCTGCCGCAGACCGACATTCACTGGGAACCAATCACTTTTCTCTCTTCGCACTTGTACACATGACTTACGTCCTTGACAAAAGTTTTCTTTGCTTTTAGCAGCATACCTCCCACACCATATATTATCAGTACCTTTCCCAAAGCTTCTCTCTCAGTTCAAGGGTAAAGAGGAAGAGTGGGTTGGAAAAGTACCAGGAGAAATTCAGGGGTTGGTGAAAGGTGAAGAGCTAAGGAGTAGCAATACTATTGAAGCAGGAGTTGTGGGAGTGTTTGACAGAGTATGGGAAAATCTTTTTAGATTTTTGTAGGTAAATCCGAAAGTAGATGGAGAGAGATGGGTGATTATAGGTGCCTATGCACCTGGTAATGAGAAGAAACATCATGAGAGGCAGCTGAGTGAGTGTATTAGCAGCTTTGATGCACGAGGCTGGGTACTAGTGATGGGTGATTTAGATGCGAAGGTAAATATTGTGGATGTTCAGGGTATAATTAGTGTACATGGGATATTCAGTGTAGTGAATGGAAATGGTGAAGAGCTTGTGAGTTTGTGTGCTAAAAAAGGGCTGGTAATTGGGAGCATCTTTTTTAGAATGAAAGATATACATAAGTATACGTTTGTGAGTAGAAGAGATGGTCAAAAGGCATTATTGGATTATTTGCAATTGATAGGCGTTTGGATGTTGATATGGTAAGAGGGGCAGCTAGAGGTATGTATGGTCACTATCTTGTGGAGGAGAAGGTGAGGATTTGTTGAGATCCTCAGAAAGGAAGAATGTTGGGGTGAGGAGAGTGGTGAGAGTAAGTGAGCTTGGAAAGGAGACTTGTGTAAGGAAGTACCAGGAGAGATTGAGCGTAAAATGGCTAAAGGTGAGAGTAAATGACGTGAGGGGAGTGGTTGAAGAATGCGATATATCTAGGGAAGAAGTGTTGCTTTCTGCATAAGATGCTTATATAAGGTTGGAGGTGGGCAAATTAGAAAGGGTAATGAGTGGTGGGATGAAAGAGAAAAGAGAGGCGTTTGCACGCTGCTTACAAGGAAGGAGTGCAGATGAATGGAAGATGTATAAAAGAAAGCGGCAGGAGGTCAGGAGAAGGTGCACGGGATGAAAAAGTGGGCAAGTGAGAGTTGGGTTGAGAGATTATTATCAAACCTCACTGAGAACATAGATATGTTTTGAAAAAGTGGGCAAGTGAGAGTTGGGTTGAGAGATTATTATCAAACCTCACTGAGAACATAGATATGTTTTGGAGAGAGGTAAATAACGTGCATAAGGCAAGAGAGCAAATGGGTACATCGTTGAAGGGGGCAAGAGGGAAAATAATGATAAGTAGTGATGAAGTGAGAAGTGGATGGAGTGAGAATTTTGAAGGCTTCTTGAATGTGTTTGAGGATAGACTGGCAGATATAGGGTGTTTTGGCCGGGATGGTTTGCGAAGTGAGAGGGTCAAGGAAAATGGTTTCGTTAAAAGAGAAGAGATAGTGAAAGTTATACGGGAGATGAAATACAGCAAGGCGGGGGGTTTGAATGGTATTGCAGTAGAATGTTCTAAGAGAAGGGGTGACTGTGTTGTTGACTGGTTGGTGAGGATATTCAATGTATGTATGGATCATGGTGAAGTGCCTGAGGATTGGTTAAAAGCATGCATAGTGCCATTGTACAAAGGCAAAGGGATAAAGGTGAGTGTCCAGATTACAGCGGCATACGTTTGTTGAGAATTCCTAGGAATTTGCATTGGAGGGCATTGATTGAGAGGGTGAAGGCATATACATATCATTAGATTGGGGAAGAACAGTTCGGTTTCAGAAGTGGTAGAGGATGTGTGGATAAGGTGTTTGCTTTCAAGAATGTGTGTAAGAATTACTTAGAAAAACAAATGCATCTGTATATGGCATTTATGAATTTAGCGCAGGCATACGATAGGGTTGATAGAGATGCTTTGTGCAAGGACATAAGAGTATATGGTTTGGGAAGTAAGCTGCTAGAAGCAGTGAAAAGTTTTTACCATGAATGTAAGGCATGTGTACGAGTAGGAAGAGAGGTGAGCGATTGGCTCCCAGTGAATGTTGATCTGCGGCAGGGGAGTGTAATGCCCCCATGGTTAATTTGTTTATGGATGGGGTGGTTAGGGAGGTATATGCAAGAGTTTTGGAGAGAGGAGCGTGTATGGAGTCTGTTGGGATGATAGGGCCTTGGAAGTAAATCAGTTGCTGTTTGTCGATGATAGAGCCCTGTTGGCTAATTCGGGTGAGAAACTGCAGAAGTTGGTAACTGATTTTGGAAAAGTGTATGAGAGGAGAAAGTTTAAAGTAAACGTGAATAAGACAAAGGCTATTACGTTTAGTAGGATTGAGGTAAAGAAAATTTGGAGGAATTGAAGTGCTTTAGGTATCTATGATGGACTTAGCAGCTACTGGAACCATGGAAGAGGAGGGGAATTACAGGGTGGGGGAGACGGTGAAGAATATGCGAGCGATGAAGAATGTGTGGAATGTGACAACTTTATCTCGTAGAGCAAGAATGTGTATGTTTGAAAGAATAGTAGTTCCAACAATATCATGTAGTTGCTAGGCATGCTCTATAGATTGGGTTGTGAGGAGGAGGGTGGCTGTGTTAGAAATGAAATGTTTGGGGACGGTATGTGGTGTGAGGTTGTTTGATCGAGTTAGTAATGAAAGGGTAAGAGAGATGTGTGGAAATATAAAGAAGATGGTTGAGAGAGCAGTAACGGTGTGCTGAAATGGTTTGAACACGTGGAAGGTATGTGATAGAGGATATATATGTCAGAGGTTTAGGAAACAAGAAGTGGGAAACCGAATTGGAGGTGGACGGGAGTGAAAAAACTTATGAACGATCGAGTCTGAACATATATGAGGGTGAGTCATGCAAGGAATAGAGTGAATTGGATCGATGTGCATATTCATACGTGCTACCTTCATCCATTTCCGTTGCTAAACCTCCACACACGAAATAGAACACACACACACACACACACACACACACACACACACACACACACACACACACACACACACACACACACCAGTGAAGTAGCGCCAGGAACAGACAAAAAAGGCCACATCCGTTCACGCTCAGTCTCCAGCTGTAATTTGTAATGCACCGAAACCACAGCTCCCTTTCCACATCCAGGCCCCACAGACCTTTCCATGGTTTACACCAGACGCTTCACATGCCCTGGTTCAATCCATTGACAGTACGTCGACCCATGTATACCACATCGTTCCAATTCACTCTGTTCCTTTCACACCTTTCACCCTCCTATATGATCAAGTCCCGATCACTCAAAATCTTTTCCAATCCATCCTTCCACTTCCAATTTGGTCTCCGGCTTTTCTTTATTCCCTCTACCTCTGACTCAAATATCCTCTTTGTCAATCTTTCCTCACTCATTCTCTCCATGTGTCCAAACAATTTCAAAACACCCTCTATTTATTACCACACATCTCTCTTACCCTTTCAATATTCACTCGATCAAACCACCTCACGCCACATATCATCCTCAAGAATTTCATTTCTAACACATCCACCCTTCTTCTCACAACACCATCTACAGCCCATGACTCGCAACCATATAACATTGTTGGAACGACTATTCCTTCAAACATACTCATTTTTGCTCTCAGAGATAATGTACTTGACTTCCAACCATTCTTCAACGCTCCCAGAACCTTCGCCCTGTTCCCTACCCTGTGACACACTTCCGGTTCCATGGTTCCATCCTCTGTTAAGTCCACTCCCAGATATCTAAAACACTTCACTTCTTCCAGTATTTCTACATTCAAAAATACCCCCGAATTAACTTGTCCCTCAACCCTACCGAACACATTAACCTTGCTCTTATTCACATTTACTCTCAACTTTCTTCTTTTACACACTTTACCAGACTCAGTCACCAATATCTGCAGTTTCTCACCCGAATCAGCCACCAGCACTGTATCATCAGTGAACAACAACAGACTTACTTTCTATGCCCTGTCATCCACAACAAACTGCATACATACCCTCTAACCAAAATACTTGCATTCACTTCCCTAGCCATCCCATCCGTAAACAAATTAAACAAACAGGGAGATATCATGCATCCCAGCCGCAAATCGACAGTCACTGGGAACCAATCACTTTCCTCTCTTCCTACTCGTACACATGCCTTACATCCTCGATAAAAACTTTTCACTGCTTCCAGTAACTTACCTCCCACACCATGTACTCTCAAAACCTTAAACAAAGCATCTCTATCCACCCTTTCATATGCCTCCTGCAGATCTATAAACGCTACATACAAATTGATCTGCTTTTCTAAATATTTCTCACATAAATATTTCAACGCAAACACCTCATATACACATCCTCTACCACTTTTGAAACCACAGTCCTTTCTCAATCTGATGCTCTGTACATGCTTTTACCCTCTCAATCAATATTTATTTATTTATATATTTTACTTTGTCGCTGTCTCCCGCGTTAGCGAGGAAGCGCAAGGAAACAGACGAAAGAAATGGCCCAACCCACCCACATGCACATGTATATACATACACGTAGACACACACAAATATACATACCTTTACATCTCATCGTGTACATATATATACACACACAGACATATACATATATACACATGTACATAATTCATACTGTCTGCCTTTATTTATTCCCATCGCCACCCCGCCACACATAACAACCCCCTCCCCGACATACGCGCGAGGTAGCGCTAGGAAGAGACAGCAAAGGCCACATTCGTGCACACTCAGTCTCTAGCTGTCGTGTATAATGCACGGAAACTACATCTCCCTTTCCACATCCAGGCCCAAAAAAACTTTCCATGATTTATCCCAAACGCTTCACATTCCCTAGTTCAATCCATTGAGAGCATGTCGACCCCAGTATACCACCTCTGACACAGATATCCTCTTGGTCAATCGTTCCTCACTCATTTTTTCCAGGTGACCAAACCATTTCAAAACACCCTCTCCTGCCCTATCAACCACACTCTTTATATTACCACACATCTCTCTTACCCTATTATTACTTACCCGATCAAACCTCCTCACACCACATATTGTCCTAATGCATCTCATTTCCAGCACATCTACCCTCCTCCGCACAACTCTATCCATAGCCCACGCCTCGCAACCATATAACATTGTTGGAGCCACTATTCCTTCAAACATTCCCATTTTTGCTTTCCGAGATAATGCTCTCGACTTCCACACATTCTTCAACGCTCCCAGAACTTTCACCCCCTCCCCACCCTATGATTCACTTCCACTTCCATGGTTCCATCTGCTGCCAAATCCACACCCAGATATCTAAAATATTTCACTTCCTCCAGTTTTTCTCCATTCAAACTTACCTCCCAATTGACGTGTCCCTCAACCCTACTGTACCTAATAACCATGCTCTTATTCACATTTACTCTCATCTTTCTTCTTTCACACACTATACCAAATTTAGTCACCAGCTTCTGAAGTTTATCACACGAATAAGCCACTAGCGTTGTATCATCGGCAAACAACAACTGACTCACTTCCCAAGCTCTTTCATCCACGAAAGACTGCATACTTGCCCCTCTTTCCAAAACTCCATTCCAAAACTCCAAAACTTCCATTCACCTCCCTAACGACCCATCCAAAAACAAATTAAACAACCATGGAGACATCACACACCCCTGCCGCAAACCAACAAACACTGAGAACTAATCACTTTCCTCTCTTCCTACACGTACATATGCCTTACTTCCTCGATAAAAACTTTTCAATCAATACCCACACATATAATTTCCCAGGAATACTCAAAAAATTATACATCTATAATATGAACACTCACTTTTATCTCCTTTGCCTTTGTACAATGGCACTATGCAAGCATTCCTCCAATCCTCAGGTACCTCACCTTGAGTCATACATACATTAAATAACCCTACCAACCAGTCAACAATACAGTCACCCCTTTTTTAATAAATTCCACTGCAATACCATCCAAACCCGCTGCCTTGCCGGCTTTCATCTTCCGCAAAGCTTTTACTACCTCTTCTCTGTTTACCAGATAATTCTCCCTAGCCCTCTCACTTTGCACACCACCTCGACCAAAGCACCCTATATCTGCCACTCTATCGTGAAACTCATTCAACAAACCTTCAAAATACTCACTCCATCTCCTACTCACATCACCACTACTTGTTATCACCTCCACGTTAGCCCCCTTCACTGAACTTCCCATTTGTTCCCTTGTGTTAGGCGCTTTATTTACCTATTACCAAAACATTATTTTATTCTCCCTAAAATTTGATGATCCTCTCTCACCCCAACTCTCATTTGCCCTCTTTTTCACCTCTTGCACCTTTCTCTTGACCTCCTGCCTCTTTCTTTTATGCATCTCCCAGTTATTTGCATTATTTCCCAGCGAACATCGTGCAAATGCCCCTCTCTTCTCTTTCACTAATAATCTTACTTTTCTACCTTTTCTAATCTGCCCACCTCCCACGCTTCTCACCCCACAAGCATCTTTTGCGCAAGCCATCACTGTTTCCCTAAATACATCCCATTCCTCCCCTACTCCCCTTACGTTCCCACCTTTTTCCATTCTGTACTCAGTCCCTCCTGGTAATTCCTCACACAAGTCTCCTTCCCAAGCTCACTTACTCTCACCCCTCTCTTCACCGCAACATTCTATCTTCCTTTCTGAAAACCTCTACAAATCTTCACCTTCGCCTCCACAAGATAATGATCAGACATCCCTTCAGTTGCACCTCTCATCACATTAATATCAAAAAAGTGTCTCTTTCGCGCGCCTATCAATTAACACGTAATCCAATAACACCCTCTGGCCAGCCTCGTACTTACATACGTATACTTATTATAACTCTTTTCAAACCAGGTATTCCCAATCACCAGTCCTTTTTCAGCACATAAATCTACAAGCGCTTCAGCATTTCCATTTACAACACTGAACACCCTATGGACACCAATTATTTCCTCAACTGCCACATTACTCACCTTTGCATTCCAATCATCCATCACTATAACCCGGTCTCGTGCATCAAAACTACTAACACACTCACTCAGCTGCTCCCAAAACAGTTGCCACTGATGATCTTCTTTCTCATGCCCAGGTGTATTTCCACCAATAATCACCCATCTCTCTCCATCAACTTTCAGTTATACCCTTATCAATCTAGAGTTTACTTTCTTACACTCTATTACATACTCCCACCACTCCTGTTTCAGGAGTAGTGCTACTCCTTCCATTGCTCTTGTCCTTTCACTAACCCCTGACTTTACTCTCAAGACATTCCCAACCCACTCTTCCGCTTTACCCTTGATCTACGTTTCACTCGGAGCCAAAACATCCAGGATCCTCTCCTCAAACATACTATCTATCTCTCCTTTTTTCTCATCTTAGTTACATACACACACGTTTAGACAACCCAATCTGAGCCTTCGAGGAGGATTAGCACTCCCCGCGTGACTCCTTTTTCTCTTTCCCGTTTTACAAAGTTGATATACAAGAAGGGTTGGGTTTCCAGCCCCCCACTCCCGTCCCATTTAGTCGCCTTCTACGACATGTGAGGATTGCGTGGGAAGTATTCTTTCCTACCTATCCCCAGGTGGATATATATTTATATATATATATATATATATATATATATATATATATATATATATATATATATATATATATATATATATATATATATATATATATATATATATATATATATATATATATATATATATATATATTTTTTTTTTTTTTTTTTGCTTTGTCGCTGTCTCCCGCGTTTGCGAGGTAGCGCAAGGAAACAGACGAAAGAAATGGCCCAACCCACCCCCATACACATGTTTTGATTCAATCCACTGACAGCACGTCAACCCCGGTATACCACATCGCTCCAATTCACTCTATTCTTTGCCCTCCTTTCACCCTCCTGCATGTTCAGGCCCCGATCACACAAAATCTTTTTCACTCCATCTTTCCACCTCCAATTTGGTCTCCCTCTTCTCCTCGTTCCCTCCACCTCCGACAAATATATCCTCTTGGTCAATCTTTCCTCACTCATTCTCTCAATGTGACCAACCCATTTCAAAACACCCTCTTCTGCTCTCTCAACCACGCTCTTTTTATTTCCACACATCTCTCTTACCCTTACGTTACTCACTCGATCAAACCACCTCACACCACACATTGTCCTCAAACATCTCATTTCCAGCACATCCATCCTCCTGCGCACCACTCTATCCATAGCCCACGCCTCGCAACCATACAACATTGTTGGAACCACTATTCCTTCAAACATACCCATTTTTGCTTTGCGAGATAATGTTCTCGACTTCCACACATTCTTCAAGGCTCCCAGGATTTTCGCCCCCTCCCCCACCCTATAATCCACTTCCGCTTCCATGATTCCATCCGCTGCCAGATCCACTCCCAGATATCTAAAACACTTCACTTCCTCCAGTTTTTCTCCATTCAAACTCACCTCCCAATTGACTTGACCCTCAACCCTACTGTACCTAATAACCTTGCTCTTATTCACATTTACTCTTAACTTTCTTCTTCCACACACTTTTCCAAACTCAGTCACCAGCTTCTGCAGTTTCTCACATGAATCAGCCACCAGCGCTGTATCATCAGCGAACAACAACTGACTCACTTCCCAAGCTCTCTCATCCCCAACAGACTTCATACTTGCCCCTCTTTCCAAAACTCTTACATTCACCTCCCTAACAACCCCATCCATAAACAAATTAAACAACCATGGAGACATCACACACCCCTGCCGCAAACCTACATTCACTGAGAACCAATCACTTTCCTCTCTTCCTACACGTACACATGCCTTACATCCTCGAAAAAAACTTTTCACTGCTTCTAACAACTTTCCTCCCACACCATATATTCTTAATACCTTCCACAGAGCATCTCTATCAACTCTATCATATGCCTTCTCCAGATCCATAAATGCTACATACAAATCCATTTGCTTTTCTAAGTGTTTCTCACATACATTCTTCAAAGCAAACACCTGATCCACACATCCTCTACCACTTCTGAAACCACACTGCTCTTCCCCAATCTGATGCTCTGTACATGCCTTCACCCTCTCAATCAATACCCTCCCATATAATTTACCAGGAATACTCAATAAACTTATACCTCTGTAATTTGAGCACTCACTCTTATCCCCTTTGCCTTTGTACAATGGCACTATGCACGCATTCCGCCAATCCTCAGGCACCTCACCATGAGTCATACATACATTAAATAACCTTACCAACCAGTCAACAATACAGTCACCCCCTTTTTTAATAGATTCCACTGCAATACCATCCAAACCTGCTGCCTTGCCGGCTTTCATCTTCCGCAAAGCTTTCACTACCTCTTCTCTGTTTACCAAATCATTTTCCCTAACCCTCTCACTTTGCACACCACCTCGACCAAAACACCCTATATCTGCCACTCTATCATCAAACACATTCAACAAACCTTCAAAATACTCACTCCATCTCCTTCTCACATCACCACTACTTGTTATCACCTCCCCATTTGCGCCCTTCACTGAAGTTCCCATTTGCTCCCTTGTCTTACGCACTTTATTTACCTCCTTCCAGAACATCTTTTTATTCTCCCTAAAATTTAATTATACTCTCTCACCCCAACTCTCATTTGCCCTTTTTTTACCTCTTGCACCTTTCTCTTGACCTCCTGTCTCTTTCTTTTATACATCTCCCACTCAATTGCATTTTTTCCCTGCAAAAATCGTCCAAATGCCTCTCTCTTCTCTTTCACTAATACTCTTACTTCTTCATCCCACCACTCACTACCCTTTCTAATCAACCCACCTCCCACTCTTCTCATGCCACAAGCATCTTTTGCGCAGTCCATCACTGATTCCCTAAATACATCCCATTCCTCCCCCACTCCCCTTACTTCCATTGTTCTCACCTTTTTCCATTCTGTACTCAGTCTCTCCTGATACTTCCTCACACAGGTCTGCTTCCCAAGCTCACTTACTCTCACCACCCTCTTCACCCCAACATTTACTCTTCTTTTCTGAAAACCCATACAAATCTTCACCTTAGCCTCCACAAGATAATGATCAGACATCCCTCCAGTTGCACCTCTCAGCACATTAACATCCAAAAGTCTCTCTTTCGCACGCCTGTCAATTAACACGTAATCCAATAACGCTTTCTGGCCATCTCTCCTACTTACATAAGTATACTTATGTATATCTCGCTTTTTAAACCAGGTATTCCCAATCATCAGTCCTTTTTCTGCACATAAATCTACAAGCTCTTCACCATTTCCATTTACAACACGAAACACCCCATGTATACCAATTATTCCCTCAACTGCCACGTTACTCACCTTTGCATTCAAATCACCCATCACTATAACCCGGTCTCGTGCATCAAAACCACTAACACACTCATTCAGCTGCTCCCAAAACACTTGCCTCTCATGATCTTTCTTCTCATGCCCAGGTGCATATGCACCGATAATCACCCACCTCTGTCCATCAATTTTCAGTTTTACCCATATTAATCGAGAATTTACTTTCTTACACTCTATCACATACTCCCACAACTCCTGTTTCAGGAGTATTGCTACTCCTTCCCTTGCTCTTGTCCTCTCACTAACCCGTGACTTTACTCCCCAGACATTCCTAAACCACTCTTCCCCTTTACCCTTGAGCTTCGTTTCACTCAGAGCCAAAACATCCAGGTTCCTTTCCTCAAACATACTACCTATCTCTCCTTTTTTCACATCTTGGTTACATCCACACACATTTAGGCACCCCACTCTGAGCCTTCGAGGAGGATGATCACTCCCCGCGTGACACCTTCTTCTGTTTCCCATTTTAGAAAGTTAGTACAAGGAGGGGAGGATTTCTGGCCCCCCGCTCCCGTCCCCTCTAGTCGCTTTCTACGACACGCGAGGAATACGTGGGAAGTATTCTTTCACCCCTATCCCCAGGGATAATATACATATATATATATACATATACACATACACACACATACACATACATACGCACATATACACACACACACACATACATATGTATACATATGAAAATGTAAGAAACAATTTAGAAAACTGAAACTTCTAGCTTGAAATGAATGAAAAAAATGAATGTCACATAATGGTTCAACCTCTGGCTATGGAAAAAAGGAAATGTATAATTCATTTACACAAACGCCAATAGCAGTTCTCATCAATTTAACCTGTGTATCAATAAGCTTCAATGTCTAAGCTACATTTTTCTCCAATTTCACTATTTTCTTGTCAAAACACCATGTATGAAAACTATCACTCCAGTAACACAACTATAAACATTTACTTCCCCTTTAAATAAAGTTCTGGGGAAGTCTGTCTCGATACACTGCGGGACACTCTACCACCTGGCGAGGTTTGTGTTGCAATGGTTCCCGATTCACAAACGTAGTAGCATTTTTAGAAAGTTAAAATACAAGGAGGGGAGGATTTCTGGTACCCCGCTTCCATCCCCTCTAGTCGCCATCTACGACACATGAGGAATGCGTGGGAAGTATTCTTTCACCCCTATCCCCAGTGATAATATATATATATATATATATATATATATATATATATATATATATATATATATATATATATATATATATAAATATATATATATATATATATATATATATATATATATATATATATATATATATATATATATATATATATATATATATATATATATATATATATATATATATATATATATATATGTACATATATATATATATATATATATATATATATATATATATATATATATATATATATATATATATATATATATATATATATATATATATATATATAAATATATATATATATATATATATATATATATATATATATATATATATTATATATATATATATATATATATATATATATATATATATATATATATATATATATATATATATATATATATATATATATATATATATATATTGATAAAGTGTGTGGAAGAAGAAAGTTAAGAGTAAATGTGAATAAGAGCAAGGTTATTAGGTACTGTAGGGTTGAGGGTCAAGTCAATTGGGAGGTGAGTTTGAATGGAGAAAAACTGGAGGAAGTGAAGTATTTTAGATATCTGGGAGTGGATCTGGCAGCGGATGGAACCATGGAAGCGGAAGTGGATCATAGGGTGGGGGAGGGGGCGAAAATTCTGGGGGCCTTGAAGAATGTGTGGAAGTCGAGAACATTACCTCGGAAAGCAAAAATGGGTATGTTTGAAGGAATAGTGGTTCCAACAATGTTGTATGGTTGCGAGGCGTGGGCTATGGATAGAGTTGTGCGCAGGAGGATGGATGTGCTGGAAATGAGATGTTTGAGGACAATGTGTGGTGTGAGGTGGTTTGATCGAGTGAGTAACGTAAGGGTAAGAGAGATGTGTGGAAATAAAAAGAGCGTGGTTGAGAGAGCAGAAGAGGGTGTTTTGAAATGGTTTGGGCACATGGAGAGGATGAGTGAGGAGAGATTGACCAAGAGGATATATGTGTCGGAGGTGGAGGGAGCAAGGAGAAGAGGGAGACCAAATTGGAGGTGGAAAGATGGAGTGAAAAAGATTTTGTGTGATCGGGGCCTGAACATGCAGGAGGGTGAAAGGAGGGCAAGGAATAGAGTGAATTGGAGCGATGTGGTATACCGGGGTTGACGTGCTGTCAGTGGATTGAATGAAGGCATGTGAAGCGTCTGGGGTAAGCCATGGAAAGCTGTGTAGGTATGTATATTTGCGTGTGTGGACGTATGTATATACATGTGCATGGGGGGGGTTGGGCCATTTCTTTCGTCTGTTTCCTTGCGCTACCTCGCAAACGCGGGAGACAGCGACAAAGTATAAAAAAAAAAAGAAAATATATAAATATATATATATATATATATATATATATATATATATATATATATATATTTATATATATATATATATATATACATATATATATATATATATATATATGTATATATATATATATATATATATATATATATATATATATATATATATATAAATATATATATATATATATATATATATATATATATATATATATATATATATATTTTTTTTTTTTCATACTTTGTCGCTGTCTCCCGCGTTTGCGAGGTAGCGTAAGGAAACAGACGAAAGAAATGGCCCAACCCCCCCCATACACATGTATATACATACGTCCACACACGCAAATATACATACCTACACAGCTTTCCATGGTTTACCCCAGACGCTTCACATGCCTTGATTCAATCCACTGACAGCACGTCAACCCCGGTATACAACATCGCTCCAAATCACTCTATTCTTTGCCCTCCTTTCACCCTCCTGTATGTTCAGGCCCCGATCACACAAAATTTTTTTCACTCCATCTTTCCACCTCCAATTTGGTCTCCCTCTTCTCCTTGTTCCCTCCACCTCCGACACATATATCCTCTTGGTCAATCTTTCCTCACTCATCCTCTCCATGTGCCCAAACCACTTCAAAACACCCTCTTCTGCTCTCTCAACCACGCTCTTTTTATTTCCACACATCTCTCTTACCCTTACGTTACTCACTCGATCAAACCACCTCACACCACACATTGTCCTCAAACATCTCATTTCCAGCACATCCATCCTCCTGCGCACAACTCTATCCATAGCCCACGCCTCGCAACCATACAACATTGTTGGAACCACTATTCCTTCAAACATACCCATTTTTGCTTTCCGAGATAATGTTCTCGACTTCCACACATTCTTCAAGGCCCCCAAAATTTTCGCCCCCTCCCCCACGCTATGATCCACTTCCACTTCCATGGTTCCATCCGCTGCCAGATCCACTCCCAGATATCTAAAACACTTCACTTCCTCCAGTTTTTCTCCATTCAAACTCACCTCCCAATTGACTTGTCCCTCAACCCTACTGTACCTAATAACCTTGCTCTTATTCACATTTACTCTTAACTTTCTTCTTCCACACACTTTACCAAACTCAGTCACCAGCTTCTGCAGTTTCTCACATGAATCAGCCACCAGCGCTGTATCATCAGCGAACAACAACTGACTCACTTCCCAAGGTGCATATGCACCTGGGCATGAGAAGAAAGACCAAGAGAGGCAAGTGTTTTGGGAGCAGCTGAATGAGTGTGTTAGTGGTTTTGATGCACGAAACCGGGTTATAGTGATGGGTGATTTGAATGCAAAGGTGAGTAATGTGGCAGTTGACGGAATAATTGGTATACATGGGGTGTTCAGTGTTGTAAATGGAAATGGTGAAGAGCTTGTAGATTTATGTGCTGAAAAAGGACTGATGATTGGGAATACCTGGTTTAAAAAGCGAGATATACATAAGTATACTTATGTCAGTAGGAGAGATAGCCAGAGAGCGTTCTTGGATTACGTGTTAATTGACAGGCGTGCGAAAGAGAGACTTTTGGATGTTAATGTGCTGAGAGGTGCAACTGGAGGGTTGTCTGATCATTATCTTGTGGAGGCTAAGGTGAAGATTTGTATGGGTTTTCAGAAAAGAAGACTGAATGTTGGGGTGAAGAGGGTGGTGAGAGTAAGTGAGCTTGAGAAGGAGACCTGTGTGAGGAAGTACCAGGAGAGACTGAGTACAGAATGGAAAAAGGTGAGAACAATGGGAGCAAGGGGAGTGGGGAAGGAATGGGATGTATTTAGGGAATCAGTGATTGATTGCGCAAAAGATGCTTGTGTCATGAGAAGAGTGGGAGGTGGGTTGATTAGAAAGGGTAGTGAGTGGTGGGATGAAGAAGTAAGAGTATTAGTGAAAGAGAAGAGAGAGGCATTTGGACGATTTTTGCAGGGAAAAAATGCAATTGAGTGGGAGATGTATAAAAGAAAGAGACAGGAGGTCAAGAGAAAGGTGCAAGAGGTGAAAAAAAGGGCAAATGAGAGTTGGGGTGAGAGAGTATCATTAAATTTTAGGGAGAATAAGATGATGTTCTGGAAGGAGGTAAATAAAGTGCGTAAGACAAAGGAGCAAATGGGAACTTCAGTGAAGGGCGCAAATGGGGAGGTGATAACAAGTAGTGGTGATGTGAGAAGGAGATGGAGTGAGTATTTTGAAGGTTTGTTGAATGTGTTTGATGATAGAGTGGCAGATATAGGGTGTTTTGGTCGAGGTGGTGTGCAAAGTGAGAGGGTTAGGGAAAATGATTTGGTAAACAGAGTAGAGGTAGTGAAAGCTTTGCGGAAGATGAAAGCCGGCAAGGCAGCAGGTTTGGATGGTATTGCAGTGGAATTTATTAAAAAAGGGGGTGACTGTATTGTTGACTGGTTGGTAAGGTTATTTAATGTATGTATGACTCATGGTGAGGTGCCTGAGGATTGGCGGAATGCGTGCTTAGTGCCATTGTACAAAGACAAAGGGGATAAGAGTGAGTGCTCAAATTACAGAGGTATAAGTTTGTTGAGTATTCCTGGTAAATTATATGGGAGGGTATTGATTGAGAGGGTGAAGGCATGTACAGAGCATCAGATTGGGGAAGAGCAGTGTGGTTTCAGAAGTGGTTGAGGATGTGTGGATCAGGTGTTTGCTTTGAAGAATGTATGTGAGAAATACTTAGAAAAGCAAATGGATTTGTATGTAGCATTTATGGATCTGGAGAAGGCATATGATAGAGTTGATAGAGATGCTCTGTGGAAGGTATTAAGAATATATGGTGTGGGAGGAAAGTTGTTAGAAGCAGTGAAAAGTTTCTATCGAGGATGTATGGCATGTGTACGTGTAGGAAGAGAGGAAAGTGATTGGTTCTCAGTGAATGTAGGTTTGCTGCAGGGGTGTGTGATGTCTCCATGGCTGTTTAATTTGTTTATGAATGGGGTTGTTAGGGAGGTAAATGCAAGAGTTTTGGAAAGAGGGGCAAGTATGAAGTCTGTTGGGGATGAGAAAGCTTGGGAAGTGAGTGAGTTTTTGTTCGCTGATGATACAGCGCTGGTGGCTGATTCATGTGAGAAACTGCAGAAGCTGGTGACTGAGTTTGGTAAAGTGTGTGGAAGAAGAAAGTTAAGAGTAAATGTGAATAAGAGCAAGGTTATTAGGTACAGTAGGGTTGAGGGACAAGTCAATTGGGAGGTGAGTTTGAATGGAGAAAAACTGTAGGAAGTGAAGTGTTTTAGATATCTGGGAGTGGATATGGCAGCGGATGGAACCATGGAAGCGGAAGTGGATCATAGCGTGGGGGAGGGGGCGAAAATTCTGGGGGCCTTGAAGAATGTGTGGAAGTCGAGAACATTATATTATATATATATATATATATATATATATATATATATATATATATATATATATATATATATATATATATATATATATATAGTTATATATATATATATATATATATATATATATATATATAGATATATGTATATGTGTGTGTATATATATATATATATATATATATATATATATATATATATATATATATATATATATATATATATATATATATATATATATATATATATATATATATATACATATTATCACTGGGGATAGGGGTGAAAGAATACTTCCCACGCATTCCTCATGTGTCGTAGATGGCGACTAGAGGGGACGGAAGCGGGGTACCAGAAATCCTCCCCTCCTTGTATTTTAACTTTCTAAAAATGGTAAACAGAAGGAGTCACGCGGGGAGTGCTCATCCTCCTCGTAGACTCAGATTGGGGTGTCTAAATGTGTGTGGATGTAACCAAGATGTGGAAAAAGGAGAGATAGGTAGTATGTTTGAGGAAAGGATCCTGGATGTTTTGTCTCTGAGTGAAACGAAGCTCAAGGGCAAAGGGAAAGAGTGGTTTGGGAATGTCTTGGGAGTAAAGTTAGGGGTTAGTGAGAGGACAAGAGCAAGGGAAGGAGTAGCAGTACTCCTGAAACAGGAGTTGTGGGAGTATGTGATAGAATGTAAGAAAGTGAATTCTCGATTAATATGGGTAAAACTGAATGTTGATGGAGAGAGATGGGTGATAATTGGTGCATATGCACCTGGGCATGAGAAGAAAGATCATGAGAGGCAAGTGTTTTGGGTGGAGCTGAATGAGTGTGTTAGTGGTTTTCATCAATAGGACAGGGTTATAGTGATGGGTGATTTGAATGCAAAGGTGAGTAATGTGGCAGTTGACGGAATAATTGGTATACATGGGGTGTTCAGTGTTGTAAATGGAAATTGTGAAGAGCTTGTAGATTTATGTGCTGAAAAAGGACTGGTGATTGGGAATACCTGGTTTAAAAATCGAGATATACATAAGTATACGTATGTAAGTAGGAGAGATGGCCAGAGAGCGTTATTGGATTATGTGTTAATTGACAGGCGCGCGAAAGAGAGACTTTTGTATGTTAATGTGCTGAGAGGTGCAACTGGAGGGATGTCTGATCATTATCTTGTGGAGGCTAAGGTGAAGATTTGTATGGGTTTTCAGAAAAGAAGAGTGAATATTGGGGTGAAGAGGGTGGTGAGAGTAAGTGAGCTTGGGAAGGAGACTTGTGTGAAGAAGTACCAGGAGAGACAGAATAGAAAAAAGTGAGAAAAATGGAAGTTAGGGGAGTGGGGGAGGAATGGGATGTATTTAGGGAATCAGTGATGGATTGCGCTAAAGATGCTTATGGCATGAGAAGCGTGGGAGGTGGGTTGATTAGAAAGGGCAGTGAGTGGTGGGATGAAGTAGTAAGATTATTAGTGAAAGAGACGAGAGAGGCATTTGGATAATTTTGGCAGGGAAAAAATGCAATTGAGTGGGAGATGTATTAAAGAAAGAGACAGGAGGTCAAGAGAAAGGTGCAAGAGGTGAAGAAGAGGGCAAATGAGAGTTGGGGTGGGAGCGTATCATTAAATTTTAGGGAGAATTAAAAGATGTTCTGGAAGGAGGTAAATAAAGTGCGTAAGACAAGGGAGCAAATGGGAACTTCAGTGAAGGGCGCTAATGGGGAGATGATAACAAGTAGTGGTGATGTGAGAGGGAGATGGAGTGAGTACTTTAAAGGTTTGTTGAATGTGTTTGATGATAGAGTGGCAGATATAGGGTGTTTTGGTCGAGTTGGTGTGGAAAGTGAGAGAGTTGGGAAAAATGATTTGGAAATAGATAAGAGGTAGTAAAAGCTTTGCGGAAGATGAAAGCCGGCAAGGCAGCAGGTTTGGATGGTATTGCAGTGGAATCTATTAAAAAAGGGGGTGACTGTATTGTTGACTGGTTGGTAAGGTTATTTAATGTATGTATGACTCCTGGTGAGGTGACTGGGGATTGGCGGAATGCGTGCATAGGGCCATTGTGCAAAGGCAAAGGGGATAAGAGTGAGTGCTCAAATTACAGAGGTATAAGTTTGTTGAGTATTCCTGATAAATTATATGGGAGGGTATTGATTGAGAGGGTGAAGACATGTACAGAGCATCAGATTGGGGAAGAGCAGTGTGTTTTCAGAAGTGGTAGAGGATGTGTGGATCAGGTGTTTGCTTTGAAGAATGTATGTGAGAAATACTTAGAAAAGCAAATGGATTTGTATGTAGCATTTATGAATCTGGAGAAGGCATATGATAGAGTTGATAGAGATGCTCTGTGGCAGGTATTAAGAATATATGGTGTGGAAGGCAAGTTGTTAGAAGCAGTGAAAAGTTTTTATCGAGGATGTAAGGCATGTGTACGCGTAGGAAGAGAGGAAAGTGATTGGTTCTCAGTGAATATAGGTTTATGGCAGGGGTGTCTGACGTCTCCATGGTTTTTTAATTTGTTTATGGATGTGGTTGTTAGGGAGGTGAATGCAAGAGTTTTGGAAAGAGGGGCAAGTATGAAGTCTGTTGGGGATGAGAGAGCTTGGGAAGTGAGTCAGTTGTTGTTCGCTGATGATACAGCGTTGGTGGCTGATTCATGTGAGAAACTGCAGAAGCTGGTGACTGAGTTTGGTAAAGTGTGTGAAAGAAGAAAGTTAAGAGTAAATGTGAATAAGAGCAAGGTTATTAGGTACAGTAGGGTTGAGGGTCAAGTCAATTGGGAGGTAAGTTTGAATGGAGAAAAACTGGAGGAAGTAGTGTTTTGGATATCTGGGAGTGGATCTGGAAGCGGATGGAACCATGGAGTGGAAGTGAATCATAGGGTGGGGGAGGGGGCGAGAATCCTGGGAGCCTTGAAGAGTATTTGGAAGTCGAGAACATTATCTCTTAAAGCAAAAATGGGTACGTTTGAAGGAATAGTGGTTCCAACAATGTTTTATGGTTGCGAGGCGCGGGCTATGGATAGAGTTGAGCGCAGGAGGGTGGATGTGCTGGAAATGAGATGTTTGACGAGAATGTGTGGTGTGAGGTGGTTTGATCGAGTAAGTAATGTACGGGTAAGAGAGATGTGTGGAAATAAAAGGAGCGTGGTTGAGAGAGCTGAACAGGGTGTTTTGAAATAGTTTGGGCACATGGCGAGAATGAGTGAGGAAAGATTGACCAAGAGGATATATGTGTCGGAGGTGGAGGGAACGAGGAGAAGTGGGAGACCAAATTGGAGGTGGAAAGATGGAGCGAAAAAGATTTTGAGTGATCGGGGCCTGAGCATGCAGGAGTGTGAAAGGCGGGCAAGGAATAGAGTGAATTGGATCGATGTGGTATACCGGGGTTGACGGGCTGTCAGTGGATTGAATCAGTGTATGTGAAGCGTCTAGGGTAAACCATGGAAAGTTGTTTGGGGCGTGGATGTGGAAAGGGAGCTGAAGTTTCGGGCATTATTGCATGACACCTAGAGACTGAGTGTGAACGAATGGGGCCTTTGTTGTCTTTTCCTAGCGCTACCTCGCACACATGATTGGGGAGGGGGATGGTATTCCATGTGTGGCGAGGTGGCGATGGGACTGAATAAAGGCAGACAGTGTGAATTGTGTGCATGGTTATATATGTATGTGTCTGTGTGTGTATATATATGTGTATATTGAGATGTATAGGTATGTACATTTGCGTGTGTGGACATATGTGTGCGTGCATGTGTGTGGGGGTGGATTGGGCCATTTCTTTCGCGTATTTCCTTGCTCTACCTTCAAACGCAGGAGACAGCGACAAAGCAAAATAAATATAAAAGATAATCTATATATATATGTATATATATATATATATATATATATATATATATATATATATATATATATATATATATATATATATATATATATATATATATATATATATATATATATATATATATATATATATATATATATATATATATATATATATATATATATATATATATATACATATATATATATATATATATGTATATATATATATATATATATATATATATATATATATATATATATATATATATATATATATATATATATATATATATATATATATATATATTTTTTTTTTTTTTCTGCTTTGTCGCTATCTCCCGCGTTTGCGAGGTAGCGCAAGGACACAGACGAAAGAAATGGCCTAACCCACCCCCATACACATGTATATACATACGTCCACACACGCAAATATACATACCTACACAGCTTTCCATGGTTTACCCCAGACGCTTCACATGCCTTGATTCAATCCACTGACAGCACGTCAACCCCGGTATACCACATCGCTCCAATTCACTCTATTCCTTGCCCGCTTTTCACCCTCCTGCATGTTCAGGCCCCGATCACACAAAATCTTTTTCACTCCATCTTTCCACCTCCAATTTGGTCTCCCTCTTCTCCTCGTTCCCTCCACCTCCGACACATATATCCTCTTGGTCAATCTTTCCTCACTCATTCTCTCCATGTGCCCAAACCATTTCAAAACACCCTCTTCTGCTCTCTCCACCACGCTCATTTTATTTCCACACATCTCTCTTACCCTTACGTTACTTACTCGATCAAACCACCTCACACCACACATTGTCCTCAAACATCTCATTTCCAGCACATCCATCCTCCTGCGCACAACTCTATCCATAGCCCACGCCTCGCAACTATACAACATTGTTGGAACCACTATTCCTTCAAACATACCCATTTTTGCTTTCCGAGATAATGTTCTCGACTTCCACACATTCTTCAAGGCTCCCAGAATTTTCGCCCCCTCCCCCACCCTATGATCCACTTCCGCTTCCATGGTTCCATCCGCTGCCAGATCCACTCCCAGATACCTAAAACACTTCACATCCTCCAGTTTTTCTCCATTCAAACTCACCTCTCAGTTGACTTGACCCTCAACCCTACTGTACCTAATAACCTTACTCTTATTCACATTTACTCTTAACTTTCTTCTTTTACACACTTTACCAAACTCAGTCACCAGCTTCTGCAGTTTCTCACATGAATCAGCCACCAGCGCTGTATCATCAGCGAACAAGAACTGACTCACTTCCCAAGCTCTCTCATCCCCAACAGACTTCATACTTGCCCCTCTTTCCAAAACTCTTGCATTCACCTCCCTAACAACCCCATCCATAAACAAATTAAACAACCATGGAGACATCACACACCCCTGCCGCAAACCTACATTCAATGAGAACCAATCACTTTCCTCTCTTCCTACACGTACACATGCCTTACATCCTCGATAAAAACTTTTCACTGCTTCTAACAACTTGCCTCCCACACCATATATTCTTAATACCTTCCACAGAGCATCTCTATCAACTCTATCATATGCCTTCTCCAGATCAATAAATGCTACATACAAATCCATTTGCTTTTCTAAGTATTTCTCACATACATTCTTCAAAGGAAACACCTGATCCACACATCCTCTACCACTTCTGAAACCACACTGCTCTTCCCCAATCTGATGCTCTGTACATGCCTTCACCCTCTCAATCAATACCCTCCCATATAATTTACCAGGAATACTCAACAAACTTATACCTCTGTAATTTGAGCACTCACTCTTATATATATATATATATATATATATATATATATATATATATATATATATATATATATATATATTTATATATATATATATATATATATATATATATATATATTTTTTTTTTTTTTTTTTTTTTTTTTTATACTTTGTCGCTGTCTCCCGCGTTTGCGAGGTAGCGATATATATATATATATATATATATATATATATATATATATATATATATATATATATATATATATATATATAATTTTGGGAGCGTTGAAGAATGTGTGCAAGTCGAGAACATTATCTCGGAAAAAAAAATCGGGTATGTTTGAAGGAATAGTGGTTCCAACATTCTTGTGTGTTTGGGAGACGTGGGCTATGGATAGAGTTGAGCGGAGGAGTGTGGATATGCTTTAAATGAGATGTTTGAGGACAATATGTGCTGTGAGGTGGTTTGATCGAGTAAGTAATAATAGGGTAAGAGAGATGTGTGGTAATAAAAAGAGTGTGGATGAGAGAGCAGATGAGGTTGATTTGAAATGGTTTGGTCACATGGAGAGAATGAGTGACGAAAGATTGACCAAGAGGATATATGTGTCAGAGGTGGAAGGAACGAGGAGAAGTGGGAGACGAAATTGGAGGTGGAAAGATGGAGTACAAAGACTTTGAGAGATCAGGGCCTGAACATGCAGGAGGGTGAAAGGCGTGCAAGTAATAGATTGAATTGGAACGACTGTGCTATATCTGGGTCGACGTGCTGTCAATGGATTGAACCAGGGCATGTGAAGCGTCTGTGGTAAACCATGGAATGTTCTGTGGGGTCTGGATGTGGAAAGGGAACTGTGGTATCGGTGCATTATTACATGATACCTAGAGACTGAGTGTGAACGAATGTTGCATTTGTTGTCTTTTCTTAGCGCTACCTCGAACACATGAGGAGGGAGGGGGTTATTTCCTGTGTTGCTAGGTGGCGATGGGATTGAATAAGGGCAGACGGAGTGAATTGTGTACAAGTGTAAATATGTATATGTCTGGTTGTGTATATATATGTGTACATTGAGATGTATAGGTATGTATATTTGCATATGTGTACGTGTATGTATATACATGTGTATATGGGTAGGTTGGGCCGTTCTCTCGTCTGTTTCCTTGCGCTGCCTCGCTAACGCGGTAGAGAGCGACAAAACAAAATTAATAATTCATAAATATACATATATATATATATATATATATATATATATATATATATATATATATATATATATATATATATATATATATATATATATATTTATATATATATATATATATATATATATATATATATATATATATATATATATATATATATATATATTTTTTTTTTTTTTTTTTTTTTCATATTATTCGCTATTTCCCGCAATAGCGAGGTAGCGTTAAGAACAGAGGACTGGGCCTTTGAGGGAATATCCTCACCTGGCCCTCTTCTCTGTTCCTTCTTTTGGAAAATTAAAAAAAAAAAATAAAAAAACGAGAGGGGAGGATTTCCAGACCCCCGCTCCCTTCCCTTTTAGTCCCCTTCTACGACACACAGGGAATACGTGGGAAGTATTCTTTCTCCCCTATCCCCTATCATAGAAGGCGACTAAAAGGGGATGGAGTGGGGGGGCTGGAAATCCTCCCCTCTCATCCCTTTTCTAATATATACGTATATATATATATATATATATATATATATATATATATATATATATATATATATATATATATATATATATATATAAAAATATATATATATATATATATATATATATATATATATATATATATATATATATATATATACATATATATATATATATATATGTATATGTATATATATAGCCCTAGGGGATAGGGGAGAAAGAATACTTCCCACGCATTCCTTACTTGTCGCAGAAGGCGACTAAAGGGGACGGGAGCGGGGGGCCAGAAACTCTCCCATCCTTGTATTTTAACTTTCTAGAAGGGGAAACAGAAGAAGGAGTTACGCTGGGAGTGCTCATCCTCCTCGAAGGCTCAGATTGGGGTGTCTAAATGTGTGTGGATGTAACCAAGATGAGAAAAAAGGAGAGATAGGTAGTATGTTTGAGGAAAGGAACCTGGACGTTTTGGCTCTGAGTGAAACGAAGCTCAGGGGTAAAGGGGAAGAGTGGTTTGGGAATGTCTTGGGAGTAAAGTTAGGGGTTAGTGAGAGGACACGAGCAAGGGAAGGAGTAGCACTACTCCTGAATCAGGATTTGTGGGAGTATGTTATACAGTGTAAGAGAGTAAATTCTAGATTGATATGGGTAAAACTGAAAGTTGATGGAGAGAGATGGGTGATTATTGGTGCATATGCACCTGGGCATGAGAAGAAAGATGATGAGAGGCAATTGTTTTGGGAGCAGCTGAATGAATGTGTTAGTGGTTTTGATGCACAAGACCGGGTTATAGTGATGGGTAATTTGAATGCAAAGGTGAGTAATGTGGCAGTTGAGGGAATAATTGGTATACATGGAGTGTTCAGTGTTGTAAATGGAAATGGTGAAGAGCTTATAGATCTATGTGCTGAAAAAGGACTGGTGATTGGGAATACCTGGTTTAAAAAGCGAGATATACATAAGTATACGTATGTAAGTAGGAGAGATGGCTAGAGAGCGTTATTGGATTACGTGTTAATTGACAGACGCACGAATGAGAGACTTTTGGATGTTAATGTGCTGAGAGGTGCAACTGGAGGGATGTCTGATCATTATCTTCTGGAGGCGAAGGTGAAGATTTGTGGGGGTTTTCAGAAAAGAAGAGAGAATATTGGGGTGAAGAGAGTGGTGAGAGTATGTGAGCTTGGGAAGGAGACTTGTGTGAGAAAGTACCAGGAGAGGTAGTAAAAGCTTTACGGAAGATGAAAGCCGTCAAGGCAGTAGGTTTGGATGGTATTGCAGTGGAATTTATAAAAAAAAGGGGGTGACTCTGTTGTTGACTGGTTGGTAAGGTTATTTAATGTATGTATGATTCATGGTGAGGTGCCTGAGGATTGGCGGAATGCTTGCATAGTGTCATTGTACAAAGGCAAAGGGGATAAGAGTGAGTGCTCAAATTACAAAGGTATAAGTTTGTTGAGTATTCCTGGTAAATTATATGGGTGTGTATTGATTGAGAGGGTGAAGGCACGTACAGAGCATCAGACTGGGGAAGAGCAGTGTGGTTTCAGAAGTGGTAGAGGATGTGTGGATCAGGTGTTTGCTTTGAAGTCCACGGGCAAAATGAAACACGAAAAGTTCCCAAGTGCACTTTCGAGTAATAATCACATTATCAGGGGAGATACAAGAGAGAAATATAATATTCAGTTGATATACATCGAGGAGACGAAGCTAGGACGCCATTTGCTAAACATATTTCGTATACATATATATATATATATATATATATATATATATATATATATATATATATATATATATATATATATATATATATATATATATATATATATGTATATATATATATATATATGTGTATATATATTTTTTTTTTTTTGCTTTGTCGCTGTCTCCCACGTTTGCGAGGTAGCGCAAGGAAACAGACGAAAGAAATGGCCCAACCCACCCCCATACACTTGCCTTGATTCAATCCACTGACAGCACGTCAACCCCGGTATACCACATCGCTCCAATTCACTCTATTCTTTGCCCTCCTTTCACCCTCCTGCATGTTCAGGCCCCGATCACACAAAATCTTTTTCACTCCATCTTTCCACCTCCAATTTGGTCTCCCTCTTCTCCTCGTTCCCTCCACCTCCGACACATATATCCTCTTGGTCAATCTTTCCTCACTCATTCTCTCCATGTGACCAAACCATTTCAAAACACCCTCTTCTGCTCTCTCCACCACGCTCTTTTTATTTCCACACATCTCTCTTACCCTTACGTTACTTACTCGATCAAACCACCTCACACCACACATTGTCCTCAAACATCTCATTTCCAGCACATCCATCCTCCTGCGCACAACTCTATCCATAGTCCACGCCTCGCAACCATACAACATTGTTGGAACCACTATTCCTTCAAACATACCCATTTTTGCTTTCCGAGATAATGTTCTCGACTTCCACACATTCTTCAAGGCTCCCAGAATTTTCGCCCCCTCCCCCACCCTACGATCCACTTCCGCTTCCATGGTTCCATCCGCTGCCAGATCCACTCCCAGATATCTAAAACACTTCACTTCCTCCAGTTTTTCTCCATTCAAACTCACCTCCCAATTGACTTAACCCTCAACCCTACTGTACCTAATAACCTTGCTCTTATTCACATTTACTCTTAACTTTCTTCTTCCACACACTTTACCAAACTCAGTCACCAGCTTCTGCAGTTTCTCACATGAATCAGCCACCAGCGCTGTATCATCAGCGAACAACAACTGACTCACTTCCCAAGCTCTCTCATCCCCAACAGACTTCATACTTGCCCCTCTTTCCAAAACTCTTGCATTTACCTCCCTAACAACCCCATCCATAAACAAATTAAACAACCATGGAGACATCACACACCCCTGCCGCAAACCTACATTCACTGAGAACCAATCACTTTCCTCTCTTCCTACACGTACACATGCCTTACATCCTCGATAAAAACTTTTCACTGCTTCTAACAACTTTCCTCCCACACCATATATTCTTAATACCTTCCACAGAGCATCTCTATCAACTGTATCATATGCATTCTCCAGATCCATAAATGCTACATACAAATCCATTAAAAACATATATATATATATATATATATATATATATATATATATATATATATATATATATATATATATATATATATATATATATATATATATATATATATACACACACACATATACATATATACACATGCACACAATTCACACTGTCTGCCTTTATTCATTCCCATCACCACCTCGCCACACATGGAATAACATCCCAATCCTCCCTCTTGTGTGCGAGGTAGAACTAGGAAAAGACAACAAAGGCCCCATTCCTTCACACTCAGTCTCTAGTTGTCATGCAATAATACCCGAAACCACAGCTCCCTTTCCACATCCACGCCCGACACAACTTTTCATGGTTTACCCCAGACGCTTCACATGCCTGATTCAATCCATTGACTGCAAGTCGACCACGGTATACCTCATCGATCCAATTCACTCTATTCCTTGCCCGCCTTTCACCCTCCTGCATGTTCAGGCCCCGATCACTCAAAATCTTTTTCACTCCATCTTTCCACCTCCAATTTGGTCTCCCACTTCTCCTCGTTCCCTCCACCTCCGACAGATATATCTTCTTCGTCAATCTTTCCTCACTAATTCTCTCCATGTGCCCAAACCATTTATATATATATATATATATATATATATATATATATATATATATATATATATATATATATGTATTCCCTGGGGATAAGGGAGAAAGAATACTTCCCACGTATTCCCTGCGTGTCGTAGAAGGCGACTAAAAGGGGAGGGAGCGGGGGGCTGGAAATCCTCCCCTCTCGTTTTTTTTTTTTTTTTAATTTTCCAAAAGAAGGAACAGAGAATTGGGCCAGGTGAGGGTATTCCCTCAAAGGCCCAGTCCTCTGTTCTTAACGCTACCTCGCTAATGCGGGAAATGGCGAATAGTTTGAAAGAAAGAAAGAAAAGATATATATATGTGTGGACCTTTAGATGTATGGGTATGTATATTTGCGTGTGTGGACGTGTATGTATATACATGTGTATGGGGGTGTGTTGGGCCATTTCTTTCGTCTGTATCCTTGCGCTGCCTCAGAAACGCGGGAGACAGCGACAAAGGAAAATAAAAGTAAATAGAATATACATATATATATATATATATATATATATATATATATATATATATATATATATATATATATATATATATATATATATATTATTATTATTATCATTTTTTTAATTATTTTGCTTTGTCGCTGTCTCCCGCGTTTGCGAGGTAACGCAAGGAAACAGACGAAAGAAATGGCCCAACCCACCCCCATACACATGTATATACATACACGTCCACACACGCAAATATACATACCCATACATCTCAATGTACACATACATATACATACACAGACACCTGCAAATATACACATGCACACAATTCAAACTGTCTGCTTTTATTCATTCCCATCGCCACCTTGCTTTCCAAGATAATGATCTCGACTTCCACACATTCTTCAAGGCTCCCAAAATTTTCGCCCCCTCCCCCACCCTATGATTCACTTCCGCTTCCATGGTTCCATCTGCTGCCAGATCCACTCCCAGATATCTAAAACACTTCACTTCTTCCAGTTTTTCTCCATTCAAACTTACCTCCCAATGGACTTGACCCTCAACCCTACTGAACCTAATAACCTTGCTCTTATTCACATTCACTCTTAACTTTCTTAGTTCACACAATTTACCAAACTCAGTCACCAGCTTCTGCAGTTTCTCACATGAATCAGCCACCAGCGCTGTATCATCAGCGAACAACAACTGACTCACTTCCCAAGCTCTCTCATATATATATATATATATATATATATATATATATATATATATATATATATATATATATATATATATATATATATATATATATATATATATATATATATATATATATATATATATATATATATATATATATATATACATATGTATATATATATATATATATATATATATATATATATATATATATATATATATATATATATATATATATATATATATATATATATATATATATATATATATATATATATATACATATATATATATATATATATATATATATATATATATATATATATATATATATATATATATATATATATATATATATATATATATATATATGTATATATATATATATATATATATATATATATATATATATATATATATATATATATATATATATATATATATATATATATATATATATATATATATATATATATATATATATATATATATATATATATATATATATATGAAATAGACTTGTCTTTTAGGGAACGAAACATTTAATTCAGTCATCCTGTTTCTATCATCAGACAAACTGTAAAACGAAACCATCCTTTGCATATGACGTCAGTTACATGCTTTGAATATTTAAGAACAAACATGGAATGTTGTCAGAAAACTTAAAACCGTATTAAATGCATGGTTACAACACATATATTCTTAAATAAACCTCACAGAAAAACAAAAGAACGAGTGATAATTGAACGTAGAGATGATAAAATTCATGCATGGCCTACATTCTCGCTTTTACTTGATCTAAAGGAATTAAAGTAACTTACTTTAAAGACACAAGAACTTTGAAGGTGTTTCTGTGCTGACTAATAATGGATTTTCTTAATGGTCAACGTAGATTTCATGATTGAGAGCTCTGTACTGTTGGAGCGAGTGATAACTAAAAGCAAGTTCAAGTGTACTAGGTGTCGGTATTGTGAGCGGACGACGCTGCTCTGTGGTCCTCTTTATGTGCAGGTTAGGCCTATTTGACGTTCCTTTATTTCCAAAGATCCGTTCGTCTAAAGACATTTTCATTTGCCAATATAAACTGCATGACAGTAGTGGTACTGGTATTTGTGAACTACAAACACCTGTATATCTTTAGAATATAACACTTGAATAAACGATAACTTCTAATGGTACAATTAAGCCTACATATAACTCTATAGACTGTGGTAAAAATCATGGTGTGATTTTTGATCTGTTGTAGTGTGAAGCTACCGCGACCAGTGAAAATTGTGGGGAAACAGGAGATAACTTTCTTAGCCAAAGGAGTTTGTTGTTTATGATGCGTTAATTCAATGAGCTCTTTGCCACTGTGTATATCAAAGTCTGTATCATGATGTGCAATGTTATAAAAACTAGAATTCAAAATGGAGTGTTGTTGCGTTGGAACAAATTTCAAAAAGCTCTGTTGACTAAAGTTGTAATGATATCTATCTTTAATTTGTGTGGAATAAATGAGGAAAACTTTGGAGTTAAGCCTGTACCTGGGGGTTTCCTATATACTAAAGTAGAAATGATAATATGAATTATAAGTTAATATATCAAGGAAAGGAACTCTGCTCAAACGTGAGTTCTGTGTTAGGATGTTGTAATTTTAGTTTAAGAAATTAGAAATTTGTGATTGAAATCTGAAAACAAGAAATTTCTTATCCTCATACTGACGATGAAATAAAGTGGTAAGATCAGAACTACCCGCAGTTAACCATCGTGTTTCATAATGCGCCAAAAAAGAAGAATTTGCCAGTGTTGAGCACAAAAGTTATACATGACAGCATTATCAAACTGAGTGTAAGCACAGTTGTTGAACAATATATAGCAGTGATATGCTACCATTGCTAAAAGTTGATACAATTTCTACTTCGTGAAGGATGTAACGAATTCACAATCAGGAAGTAGACCCTCAGAACAAATCTATATTGTTTCCTACATTGGTACATTGATAACCAACGACTTAATGTCAGTGTTTGCCTAAAGAGTCATTAGAATCAAGGTTGCACATATCTCCATGGGAAATGTAAAGGAATCTGACATCAAGTATTGTTATTAGTAACTTGTGTGAGAAGAGGAATTAGAAATATTGTAAGATTTGAATCAAAATTTCCCAAAGCTGACGTGATTAATCTTACAGGCAAACGGGCTTATGTATCATTGGTCGATCATACATAATTTCAGGTTTGGAGCCTTATGTAAAAGATTGAGAATAGCTTACCTCATCCAGAACACTATCTGCTTTACGAAGTCTGAGATACCTGTCGATTTTCTGTTGGCTCAAAATACACGAAAGAACACAACGTTTAATGGACTAGAATTGGAGATGTCACTAAGTATTCTTCATTTGTTTCTGCCATAATTTTGGTTGTTCATCATATGATAAAATGATATCTTTTATTCTGATATATCTGTATATGTATGTATGTATGACATTTATATGTACACTTCTATGCTTGAGCACTTTCATGCTGTGAAAGTACATTTCCCTGCTTAAGATTCTTAAATGCCTCACACCCACAACTCTCAACATATGTAATCATATCTTCCCCAGGACGACGCTCGAAAAGTGGCCCGTGGGCTTCACCACCTGCAGGAGGCATACTCCCTGATGTCCTTGGCTTCAGCGTAGCCTTCCTTAGCCTTCTTGGGGAGAACTTCCTCCACTACCAATCTAAGTATCATGGATCATTTTCAATCTCAGCTGAAACGGCTAACTAGTTCTTAGACGAAAAAAAAACCAGGATTCTTGGATCGGTGCTTAAAAGTACAAGGAAGAAACAATTCTGTTTGTAAATATTATTACTAATGACAATTTTCATTAGCATGACCAGTTCACACAATGATGTGCTGAAATTTTGTCCGTAAATAATTAAGTTCATGTTTTGCGATATGAGAGGGACTGGCTTGAATAGACTATGATAAAAGAGAGAAGGGAATATAACTTCAGAAAATCATGTAGGAAATAAATATTATGTAAATGACCTTATTCATCAGGTGTCCATCTCTTATGCAATCAATGTCTGTATTTCAAAAATGAATATAACCCAAATGCAAGAAATTTTCAATTTCAGAAAATAGATGGCGGAAAAACATTATGTTTATATCATCATCTTATGATATTTGATTAACGTCTCTCGCGTAAGTGAATGAGGGATCAGTACCAGACCCATACACTCATATACACATATATACACATATAAACACATGCACATACATATGCTATTATTCTTGTGCTAGCTGATACGACAAGGGCAACAGACCGCATAATCAAGGCAACCCCATTGTATATATACATGGGAACTTCAGTGAAGGGGGCTAATGGGGAGGTGATAACAAGTAGTGGTGATGTGAGAAGGAGATGGTGTGAGTATTTTGAAGGTTTGTTGAATGTGTTTGATGATAGAGTGGCAGATATAGGGTGTTTTGGACGAGGTGGTGTGCAAAGTGAGAGGGTTAGGGAAAATGATTTGGTAAACAGAGAAGCGGTAGTATAAGCTTTGCGGAAGATGAAAGCCGGCAAGGCAGCAGGTTTGGATGGTCTTGCAGTGGAATCTATTAAAAAAGGGGGTGACTGTATCGTTGACTGGTTGGTAAGGTTATCTAATGTATGTATGATTCATGGTGAGGTGCCTGAGGATTGGCGGAATGCGTGCATAGTGCCATTGTACAAAGGCAAAGGGGATAAGAGTGAGTGCTCAAATTACAGAGGTATAATTTTGTTGAGTATTCCTGGTAAATTATATGGGAGGGTATTGATTGAGAGGGTGAAGGCAAGTACAGAGCATCAGATTGGGGAAGAGCAGTGTGGTTTCAGAAGTGGTAGAGTATGTGTGGATCAGGTGTTTGCTTTCAAAAATGTATGTGAGAAATATTTAGAAAAGGAAATGGATTTGTATGTAGCATTTATGTCTCTGGAGAAAGCATATGATAGAGTTGATAGAGATGCTCTGTGGAAGGTACTAAGAATATATGGTGTGGGAGGCAAGTTGTTAGAAGCAGTGAAAAGATTTTATCGAGGATGTAAGGCATGTGAACGTGTAGGAAGAGAAGAAAGTGATTGGTTCTCAGTGAATGTAGGTTTGCGGCAGGGTTGTCTGATGTCTCCATGGTTGTTTAATTTGTTTATGGATGGGGTTGTTAGAGAGGTGAATGCAAGAGTTTTGGAAAGAGGGGCAAGTATGAAGTCGGTTGGGGATGAGAGAGCTTGGGAAGTGAGTCAGCTGTTGTTCGCTGATGATACAGCGCTGGTGGCTGATTCATGTGAGAAACTGCAGAAGCTGGTGACTGAGCTTGGTAAAGTGTGTGAAACAAGAAAGTTAAGAGTAAATGTGAATAAGAGCAAGGTTATTAGGTACAGTAGGGTTGAGAGTCAAGTCAATTGGGAGGTAAGTTTGAATGGAAAAAAACTGGAGGAAGTAAAGTGTTTTAGACATCTGGGAGTGGATCTGGCAGCGGATGGAGCCATGTATGCGGAAGTGAATCATAGGGTGGGGGAGGGGCCGAAATTCCTGGGTGCCTTGAAGAATGTGTGGAAGTCGAGAACATTATCTCGGAAAGCAAAAATGGCTATGTTTGAAGGAATAGTGGTTCCAACAATGTTGTATGGTTGCGAGGCGTGGGCTATGGATAGAGTTGTGCGCAGGAGGGTGGATGTGCTGGATATGAGATGTTTGAGGACAATATGTGGTGTGAGGTGGTTTGATCGAGTAAGTAGTGTAAGGGTAAGAGAGATGTGTGGAAATAAAAAGAGCGTGGTTGAGAGAGCAGAAGAGGGTGTTTTGAAATGGTTTGGGCACATGGAGAGAATGAGTGAGGAAAGATTGACCAAGAAGATATATGTGTCGGAGGTGGAGAGAACGAGGAGAAGTGGGAGACCAAATTGGAGGTGGAAAGATGAAGTGAAATAGATTTTGAGTGATCGGGGCCTGAACATTCAGGAGGGTGAAAGGCGTGCAAGGAATAGAGTGAATTGGATCGATGTGGTATACCGCGGTCGACGTGCTGTCAATGGATTGAATCATGGCATGTGATGCGTCTGGGGTAAACCATGGAAAGTTGTGTGGGGCCTGGATGTGGAAAGGGAGCTGTGGTTTCGGGCATTATTGCATGACAGCTAGAGACTAAGTGTGAAGGAATGGGGCCTTTTGTTGTCTTTTCCTAGCGCTACCTCGCACACATGAGGGGGGAGGGGGATGCTATTTCATGTGTGGCGAGGTGGCGATGGGAATGAATAAAGGTATACAGTGTGAATTGTTTGCATGTGTATATATGTATGTGTCTGTCTTTGTATATATATGTGTACATTGAGATGTACGGGTATGTATATTTGCGTGTGTGGACGTGCATGTATATACATGTGTATGGGGATGGGTTTTATATATATATATATATTTTTCTTTTTTTCTTTTTTCTTTTAAACTATTCGCCATTTCCCGCATTAGCGAGGTAGCGTTAAGAACAGAGGACTGGGCCTTTGAGGGAATACCCTCACCTGGCCCAATTCTCTGTTCCTTCTTTTGGAAAATTAAAAAAAAAAAAAAAAAAGAAAGAATAGAGTGAATTGGAGCGATGTGGTATACCGGGGTTGACGTGCTGTCAGTGGATTGAATCAAGGCATGTGTATGGGCGTGGGTTGGGCCATTTCTTTCGTCTGTTTCCTTGCGCTACCTCGCAAACGCGGGAGACAGCGACAAAGCAAAAAAAAAAAAAAAAAATATATATATATATATATATATTATCCCTGGGGATAGGGGATTAAAAGTACTTCCCACGTATTCCCTGCGTGTCGTAGAAGGCGACTAAAAGGGGAGGGAGCGCGGGGCTGGAAATCCTCCCCTTTCGGTTTTTTTTAATTTAATATATATATATATATATATATATATATATATATATATATATATATATATATATATATATATATATATATATATATATATATATATATATAGAACAGCGACAAAGCAAAATAATTAAAAAAAATAGTAATAATGTATATATATATATATATATATATATATATATATATATATATATATATATATATATATATATATATATATATATATATATATATATATATATATATATATATACATATATATATATATACATACCTACACAGCTTTCCATGGTTTACCCCAGACGCTTCACATGCCCTGATTCAATCCATTGACAGCACGTCGACCCCGGTATACCACATCGATCCAATTCAATCTATTCCTTGCCCGCCTTTCACCCTCCTGCATGTTAAGGCGACGATCACTCAAAATCTTTTTTACTCCATCTTTCCACATCCAATTTGTTCTCCCACTTCTCGTTCCCTCCACCTCCGACAAATATATCCTCTTGGTCAATCTTTCCTCACTCATTCTCTTCATGTTCCCAAACCATTTCAAAACACCCTCCTCTGCTCTCTCAACCACGCTCTTCTTATTTCCACATATCTTTTACCCTTACATTACTTACCTCACACCAGATATTGTCCTCAAACATCTCATTTCCAACACATCCACTCTCCTCCGCACTACTCTATCCATTGCCCACGCCTCGCAACTATACAACATTGTTGGAACCACTATTCAGTCAAACATAGCCATTTTTGCTTTCGGAGATAATGTTCTCGACTTCCACACATTCTTCCAGGCTCCCAGGATTTTCGTCCCCTCTCCCACGCTATGAGTCACTTCAGCTTCCATGGTAGATCCACTCCCAGATATCTAAAACACTTTACTTCGTCCAGTTCTTCTACAATCAAACTTACCTCCCAGTTGTCTTGACCCTCAACCCTACTGTACCTAATAACCTTGCTCTTACTCAGATTTACTCTTAACTTTCATCTTTCACACACTTTACCAAACTCAGTCACCAGCTTCTGCAGTTTCTCACATAAATCACCCTCCAGCGCTGTATCATCAGAGAACAGCAACTGACTCACTTCCCAAGCTCTGTCATCCCCAACAGACTGCATACTTGCCCCTCTTTCCAAAACTCTTGCATTCACCTCCCTAACAACCCCATCCTTAAACAAGTTAAAGAACCATGGAGACATCACACATCCCTGCCGCAAACCTACATTCAATGAGAACCAATCACTTTCCTCTCTTCCTACACATACACATGCCTTACCTCCTCGATAAAAACTTTTCACTGATTCTAACAACTTGCCTCCCACACCATATATTCTTAGTACCTTCCACAGAGCATCTCTATCAACTATATCGTACGCCTTCTCCAAAGCCATAAATGATGCATACAGATCTATTTACTTTTCTAAGTATTTCTCACATACATTCTTCAAAGCAAACACCTGATCCACACATCCTCTACCACTTCTGAAACTACACTGCTCTTCCCCAATCTGATGCTCTGTACATGCCTTCACCCTCTCAATCAATACCCACCCATATAATTTACCAGGAATATTCAACAAACTCATACCTCTGTAATTTGAGCACTCACTCTTATCCCCTTTGCCTTTATACAATGGTACTATGCACACATTCCGCCAATCCTCAGGCACCTCACCATGAATCATACATACATTAAATAACCTTACCAACCAGTCAGCAATACAGTCACCCCCTTTTTTAATAAATTCCTCTGCAATACCATCCAAACGTGCTGCCTTGCCTTTTTTCATCTTCTGCAATGCTCTTACTACCTCTTCTCTGTTTACCAAATCATTTTCCCTAACCCTCTCACTTTGCACACAGCCTCGACCAAAACACCCTATATCTGCCACTCTTTCATCAAACACATTCAACAAACCTTCAAAATACTCACTCCATCTCCTTCTTACATCACCACTAATTGTTATCACCTCCTAATTAGCCCCCTTCACGGAAGTTCCCATTTGCTCCCTTGTCTTAAGCACTTTATTTACCTCCTTCCAGAACGTCTTTTCATTCTCCCTAAAATTTAATGATGCTATCTCACCCGAACTCTCATTTGCCCTCTTTTTCAACTATTACACCTTTCTCTTGACCTCCTGTCTCTTTCTTTTATACATCTCCCACTCATTTGCATTTTCTCACTGCATAAATCGTCGAAATGCCTCTCTCTTCTCTTTCACTAATAATATTACTTCTTCATCACACCACTCACTACCCTTTCTAATCAACCCACCTCCCACGCTTCTCATGCCAAAAGCATCTTTTGCGCAAGCCAACACTGCTTCCCGTAATACATCCCATTGCTCCCCCACTCCCCTTACCTCCTTTGTTCTCATCTTTTTCCATTCTGTACTCAGTCTCTCCTGTTACTTCCTCACACAAGTCTCCCTCCCAAGCTCACTTACTCTCACCACCCTCTTCACCCCAACATTATCTCTTCTTTTCTGAAAACCTATACAATCTTCATCTTCGCCTCTGGAAGATAATGATCAGACATCTCTCCAGTTCCACCTTTCAGCACATTAATATCCAAAAGTCTCTCTTTCTCGCGCCTCTCAATTAACACGTAATCCAATAACGCTCTCTGGCCATCTCTCCTACTTACATACGTATACTTATGTATATCTCGCTTTTTAAACCAGGTATTCCCAATCTCCAGTCCTTTTTCAGCACATAAATCTAGAAGCTCTTCACCATTTCCATTTACAAAACTGAACACCCCATGTATGCCAATTATTCCCTCAACTGCCACATTACTCACCTTTGCATTCAAATCACCCATCACTATAACCCGGTCTTGTGCATCAAAACCAACGACACACTCATTCAGCCGCTCCCAAAACACTTGCCTCCTATGGTCTTTCTTCACATGCCAAGGTGCATATGCACCAATAATCACCTATCTCTCTCCATCCACTTTAAGTTCTACTCATATCGATCTAGAGTTTATTTTCTTACATTCTATCACATACTCCCAACTCTCCTGTATCAGGAGTAGTACTACTCCTACCCTTGCTCTTGTCCTCTCACCAACCCCTGACTTTACTCCCAAAACATTCCCAAACCAGTCTTCTCCTTTACCCTTGAACTTTGTATATATATATATATATATATATATATATATATATATATATATATATATATATATATATATATATATATATATATATATATATATATATATATATATATATATATATATATATATATATATATATATATATATATATATATATATATATATATATATATATATATATATATATATATATATATATATATATATATATATATATATATATATATATATATATATATATATATATATATATATATATATATACATGTATATATATATATATATATATATATATATATATATATATATATATATATATATATATATATATATATATATATATATATATAAATATATGTATATATCCCTGGGGATAGGGGAGAAAGAATACTTCCCACGTATTCCCTGCGTGTCGTAGAAGGCGACTAAAAGGGAAGGGAGCGGGTGGCTGGAAATCCTCCCCTCTCGTTTTTTTTTTAATTTTCCAAAAAAAGGAACAGAGAAGGGGGCCAGGTGAGGATATTCCCTCTAAGGCCCAGTCCTCTGTTGATAACGCTACCTCGCTAATGCGGGAAATGGCGAATAGTACGAAAGAAAAGAAAATATATATATATATATATATATATATATATATATATATATATATATATATATATATATATATATATATATATATATTTTCCCACAACTGCCACATTACTCATTCAAATTACGCATTCAAATCACCCATCAGTATAACCCGGTCTCGTGTATCAAAACCACTAGCACACTCATTCAGCTGCTCCCAAAGTACTTGCCTCTCATGATCTTTCTTCTCATGCCCAGGTGCATATGCACCAATAATCACCCATCTCTCTCCATCAACTTTCAGTTTTACTCATATTAATCGAGAATTTACTTTCTTACATTCTATTACATACTCCCAAAACTCCTGTTTCAGGAGTACTGCTACTCCTTCCCTTGCTGTTGTCTTCTCACTAACCCCTGACTTTACTCCCAAGACATTCCCAAACAACTCTTCCCCTTTGCTTGTTTGTATGTTTGAAGGAATGGTGGTTCCAACAATGTTGTATGGTTGCGAGGCGTGGGCTATGGATAGAGTTGTGCGCAGGAGGGTTGATGTGCTGGAAATGAGATGTTTGAGGACAATGTGTGGTGTGATGTGGTTTGATCGAGTAAGTAATGGAAAGGGTAAGAGAGATGTGTGGAAATAAAAAGAGCGTGGTTGAGAGAGCAGAAAAATGTGTTTTGAAATGGTTTGGGCACATGGAGAGAATGAGTGAGGAAAGATCGACCAAGAGGATATATGTGTCGGAGGTGAAGGGAACGAGGAGAAGTGGGAGACCAAATTGTAGGTGGAAAGATGGAGTGAAAAAGATTTTGTGAGATCGGGGCCTGAACATGCAGGAGGGTGAAAGGCGGGCAAGGAATAGAGTGAATTGGATCGATGTGGTATACCGGGGTTGACGTGCTGTCAGTGGATTGAATCAGGGCATGTGAAGCGTCTGGGGTAAACCATGGAAAGTTGTGTGGGGCCTGGATGTGGAAAGGGAGCTGTGGTTTCGGGCATTATTGCATGACAGCTAGAGACTGAGTGTGAACGAATGGGGCCTTTGCTGTCTTTTCCTAGTGCTACCTCGCACACATGAGGGGGGAGGGGGATGGTATTCCATGTGTGGCGAGGTGGCGATGGGAAGGAATAAAGGCAGACAGTGTGAATTGTGTGCATGGGTATATATGTATGTGTGTGTGTGTATATATATGTGTACATTGAGATGTATAGGTATGTATATTTCCGTGTGTGGACGTGTATGTATATACGTTGTGTATGGAGGTGGGTTGGGCCATTTCTTTCGTCTGTTTCCTTGCGCTACCTCGCAAACGCGGGAGACAGCGACAAATCAAAATAAAATAAATGAATGATATATATATGTACATATATATATATATATATATATATATATATATATATATATATATATATATATATATATATATATATATATATATATATGTATATATATATATATATATATATATATATATATATATATATATATATATATATATATATATATATATATATACATATATATATATATATATATATATATATATATATATATATATATATATTTTTTTTTTTTTTTTTTTTTATACTTTGTCGCTGTCTCCCGCGTATTGCGAGGTAGCGCAAGGAAACAGACGAAAGAAATGGCCCAACCCCCCCCATACACATGTACATACACACGTCCACACACACAAATATACATACCTACACAGCTTTCCATGGTTTACCCCGGACGCTTCACATGCCTTGATTCAATCCACTGACAGCACGTCAACCCCTGTATACCACATCGCTCCAATTCACTCTATTCCTTGCCCTCCTTTCACCCTCCTGCATGTTCAGGCCCCGATCACACAAAATCTTTTTCACTCCATCTTTCCACCTCCAATTTGGTCTCCCTCTTCTCCTCGTTCCCTCCACCTCCGACACATATATCCTCTTGGTCAATCTTTCCTCACTCATTCTCTCCATGTGCCCAAACCATTTTAAAACACTCTCTTCTGCTCTCTCAACCACGCTCTTTTTATTTCCACACATCTCTCTTACCCTTACGTTACTTACTCGATCAAACCACCTCACACCACACATTGTCCTCAAACATCTCATTTCCAGCACATCCATCCTCCTGCGCACAACTCTATCCATAGCCCACGCCTCGCAACCATACAACATTGTTGGAACTACTATTCCTTCAAACATACCCATATATATATATATATATATATATATATATATATATATATATATATATATATATATATATATATATATATATATATATATATATATAAATCTTTTTTTTTTTTTTTTTTTTTTTACTTTGTCGCTGTGTCCCGCGTTTTTCAGGTAGCGCAAGGAAACAGACGAAAGAAATGGCCCAACCCACCCCCATACACATGTATATACATACACGTCAACACACGCAAATGTACATACCTACACAGCTTTCCATGGTTTACCCCAGACGCTTAACATGTCCTGATTTAATCCACTGACAGCACGTCAACCCCGGTATACCACATCGATCCAATTCACTCTATTCCTTTCAATCCTTTCACCCTCCTGCATGTTCAGGCCCCGATCACTCAAAATCTTTTTCACTCCATCTTTCCACCTCCAATTTGGTCTCCCACTTTTCCTCGTTCCCTCCACCTCCGACACATATATCCTCTTGTTCAATCTTTCTTCACTCATTCTCTCCATGTGACCAAACCATTTTAAAACACCCTCTTTTGCTCTCTCAACCACGCTCTTTTTATTTCCACACATCTCTCTTACCCTTACGTTACTTACTCGATCAAACCACGTCACACCACACATATTCCTCAAACATCTCATTTCCAGCACATCCACCCTCCTACGCACAACTCTATCCATAGCCCACGCCTCGCAACCATACAACATTGTTGGAACCACTATTCCTTCAAACATACCCATTTTTGCTTTCCGAGATAATGTTCTCGACTTCCACACATTCTTCAAGGCTCCCAGGATTTTCGCCCCCTGCCCCACCCTATGATCCACTTCCGCTTCCATGGTTCCATCTGCTGCCAGATCAACTCCCAGACATCTAAAACACTTTACTTCCTCCAGTTTTTCTCCATTCAAACTTACCTCCCAATTGTCTTGACTCTCAACCCTACTGTACCTAATAACCTTGCTCTTATTCACATTTACTCTTAACTTTCTTCTTTCACACACTATACCAAACTCAGTCACCAGCTTCTGCGGTTTCTCACATGAATCAGCCACCAGCGCTGTATCATCAGCGAACAACAACTGACTCACTTCCCAAGCTCTCTCATCCACAACAGACTTCATACTTGCCCATTTTTCCAAAACTCTTGCATTCACCACCCTAACAACCCCATGCATAAACAAATTAAACAACCATGGAGACATCACACACCCCTGCCGCTAACCTACATTCACTGAGAACCAATCACTTTCCTCTCTTCCTACACGTACACATGCCTTACATCCTCGATAAAAACTTTTCACTGCTTCTAACAACTTGCCTCCCACACCATATATTCTTAATACCTTCCACAGAGCATCTCTATGATCTCTATCTTATGCCTTCTCCAGATCCATAAATGCTACATACAAATCCATTTGCTTTTCCAAGTATTTCTCACGTACATTCTTCAAAGCAAACACCTGATCCACACATCCTCTACCACTTCTGAAACCACACTGCTCTTCCCCAATCTGTATTATTGACTGTATTATTGACTGGTTGGTAAGGTTATTTAATGTATGTATGACTCATGGTGAGGTGTCTGAGGATTGGCGGAATGCGTGCATAGTGCCATTGTACAAAGGCAAAGAGGATAAGAGTGAGTGCTCAAATTTCAGAGGTGTAAGTTTGATGAGTATTCCAGGGAAATTATGTGGAAGGGTATTGATATAGAGGGTGAAAGCATGTATATGTATATATATATATATATATATATATATATATATATATATATATATATATATATATATATATATATATATATATATATATATATATATATATATATATATATATATACATATATATATATATTCTTGTCTTATTCGGTGGCACCATGGAAGGATCTTTATTTATGGTATCATAAGTCTTGCCGTTCATCCATTCAAAAAGCTCACTTATATCCCTTCTAGTATTCCTTCTCTGAAATGATGTTTCTAATTACAGGATTAATTTTTTCGTCCTGTCTTTGTATTATTTGTAAACAATCTATATCTGCTTCATAGTATGGCGTCCAATATTGTACTGAATAATATAAGAATGGTCTCATATACGCAAGGTAAGATTTCATTAATTGGCTGACAGTCCTGTTAATGAATCCTAACATCCTAGAACCTTTATCACACACTTTATTACATATTTGCCGAGGATTAAGATCCTTGCTCACCAGTAACCCCAAGAATCTTTTGCACTCTGTTTTACCAATAGCAATATTGCCCAGTTTTTAATCGTTGTTCCTGTCTTTCTAACACTGAGTGGTATGCATTTATATATTTTGAATTCCATTTTCCATGTACCCGCCCAGTCTGATAATATATGTAAATCCCTTTGCAAATTCACTGTATTTTCATATGACTCAATTACGGCCCCTATTTTTGTATCATTGGCAAATTCGCTTGAGTGGCTAGATATTCCCATATCCTAATTGTTACTATATATTACGAACAAGAGCGGTCCCAGGAATTACCCCTGAGGAACACCGCTGGCTACTTTGCCCCAGTCCAATGTAACTCCGTTGATGAATACTCTGTTTTCTGCCTTTATTCCTAACGTGTATATTTACACACACACACACACACACACACACACACACACACACACACATACCCACACACATTTATACCAGTCTAGGCCAGGAACCTATCAATCGAACAGCCGCGAGGAAGAATGAGCTCTTGGGCGAGTGTGGGTCGACTGACAATCCCAGGTTTCGAACCCATGCCGGTACAGTCCCACACTGGCTTGTGCTAACTCATGGTCGGTGACGTTAACCGCTACATCAAACAACCCCGTGTGTGTGTGTGTGTGTGTGTGTGTGTGTGTGTGTGTGTGAAAGTATATACAATATCTTAACTGCTGGATCATGAATAATCGGATCGATCGAGGAGATGCACCAGGAATCTGTCAGTCATCATCAGCTCTCAGATACAATCGTTGATATTCTGTATCTTGAAGTATTTCAAGATGTCAGAAGTATCAAAAGTGCTACTCGTTATGTTCAGTAACGTCAAGTATCTTAGCTTATAGCATTCTACAGTATCGTGATATGTAACTCATATACAAAATGCACTTTATTTCAATCGCGGGGTAAGACAAGATTTCTTCGACAGGCCTCCAATGGGAGCGTACGTTCACTATGACATCATAGGTAGTGTCTTGGCACTTGCGTGTACTGGGCAACTCCGTCAACAAATACACCAGGCAAGGGAGGAGAGGAGGAGACATTTACCGAGTGCTGCTGGGACGAGAAGTATACATCTGAGTCGGTCCAGTGCGTAAGTTAGTTATTGTCTTTCTAGAGGTTACTCAGCTGAAAACACATTTGGTCAGTTCATCCGACAGAAATATAAGATAACTTGTTATGTGATTGGTTGGCGAATGTTTCACATGATATGAAGATAAGTATATATATTAAAAGAAAACAAAAACAGAGCAATTTCATCTTTTTCGTGATTTTTATGGTCAACTGTAAGCAAAACTTATGATGAGTGTATTTCTTTCTCAAGTCAGTATACTTGTTGACATCATCATCCAACCATCCTTATGACTGTTCTCATTGTTGTAAGGTAGACTATAGCTCGTCTTTTACTGTGAAATTTCCATAATTTGTCTGACTTAAGATTTTCTGTTAATATGACTGTCATTCTACACAGAACCCATCGTCAAAACTTAACTAAAATCCAAAGCATTTTTTTTCTTAGGTGTGTCTTGCGAAGATTTTGGAAAAGATACTGAACATGGTCTTTGACTTCCTGCTGCTTGATTATCAACAAAGTTATTGTACATAAATATCAGGTAAACTTTCACTAGAAAGTGAAAAATGAAAAAGGATCATCATGAATAATTATGACAAAAATTATTTGAGAGAGTTGAAGAAACTTGCCATACTTCCTTTACAAAGGTCAACTTATTGGTTTGTCAGGTAACGTGATATTCATTTATGCAAAAGATTACCTGTATCAGATCCTCTTTGACTTAACTCATATCTCGTACTACCATCGCCTTCATTGTCTTGGTTCATGGGTCATGTTTCCCTCAACTTAGTTGATTTAACTCATATGACATTTCTACCTAAGGCAAGAGCAGCTTTAGGTTGAAGGTCAATAACATAGGTGCTGGAAACAGAAGCTACGCTAGTGTGAATCTTAGAGTAGAGAGATACGACTCATACTACAACCTTCCTAGCTACGTTACCGGTCAAATTAAAGTGTGATGAAGTGCTTTGTAAACGACTTTGCATAAGGACTCTCTGTCTAGCTATTGCACTGACTGATGTCCCTCGTTGACGCAAAGTGACGGTGTAAATAGTTTTATGCTTTCTTGTCAGTCGTAGCTAACCTTAGTAGAACGGTATCCAGGCCTACCAAAATTTAGTCCTCTTGTTCTGTTGCAGATGACTAAGGCAAAAGTCTGTTCTGAAAGTGTCTCTTTCAAGTTATAAAACTGCTCTACATTTTTTGGCCACAAACCTAAAGTTTCTAGACATGGTTCTTAACGACAAATTGAAAAAGTGTAGGAATGTGGCAATATATTTAATATAGCCCTATCTATTTCGTCTTTCAACCATCGGTTGGTTAACGATTCTCTCCCATAATTATGCTCAAGAACAACTGGGAAAAGCACATCCAGTAGTCTGGCTACCTGTTTCCTAATTTTCCTCAAGAGAAGATATATACATGTAATATATATACATATTGTATTACTTATTTTTGCTTTGTCGCTGTCTCCCGCGTTTGCGAGGTACAGCAAGGAAACAGATGAAAGAAATGGCCCAACCCACCCCCATACACATGTATATACAAACACGTCCACACACGCAAATATACATACCCATACATCTCAATGTACACATATATATACACACCCAGAAACCTACATATATACACATGCACACAATTCACACTGTCTGCCTTTATTCATTTCCATCGCCACCTCGCCACACATGGAATAACATACCCCCCCCCCTCAAGTGTGCGAGGTAGCGCTAGGAAAAGACAACAAAGGCCCCATTCGTTCACACTCAGTCTCTAGCTGTCATGCAATAATGCCCGAAACCACGGCTCCCACATCCAGGCCCCACAGAACTTTCCATGGTTTAACCCAGACGCTTCATATGCCCTGATCCAATCCATTGACAGCACGTCGACCCCGGTATACCACATCGATCCAGTTAACTCTATTCCTTCCACGCCTTTCACCCTCCTGCAAGTTCAGGCCCCATTCACTCAAAATCTTTTTCACTTCATCTTTCCACCTCCAATTTGGTCTCCCACTTCGCGTTCCCTCCACCTCCGACACATATATCCTCTTGGTCAATCTTTCCTCACTCATTCTCTACATGTGCCCAAACAATTTCCAAACACCCTCTTCTGCTCTCTCAAACACGTTCCTTTTATTTTCACACATCTATCTTACACTTACATTACTTACTCGATCAAACCACCTCACACCACATATTGTCCTCGAACATCTCATTTCCAGCACATCCACCCTCCTGCGCACAACTGTATCCATAGCCCACGCCTCGCAACCATACAACATTGTTGGAATCACTAATCCTTCAAACATACCCATTTTTCCTTTCGGGGATAGTGTTCACGACTTCAACACATTCTTCAAGGCTCTCAGGATTTTCGCCCCCTCCCCCCACACTATGATTCACTTCCGCTTCCATGGTTCCATCCGCTGCCAGATCCACTCCCAGATATCTAAAACACTTTACTTTCTCCAGTTTTTCTCCATTCAAACTTACCTCCCAATTAACTTGACCCTCAACCCTACTGTACCTAATAACCTTGCTCTTATTCACATTTACTCTTAACTTTCTTCTTTCACACACTTTACCAAACTCAGTCACCAGCTTCTGCAGTTTCTCACATGAATCAGCCACCAACGCTGTATCATCAGCGAACAACAACTGACTCACTTCCCAAGCTCTCTCATCCAGAACGAACTTCATACTTGCCCCTCTTTCCAAAACTCTTCCATTCACCTCCCTAACAACCCCATCCATAAACAAATTAAAGAACCATGGAGACATCACACACCACTGCCGCAAAGCTACATTCCCTGAGAACCAATCACTTTCCTCTCTTCCTACACGTACACATGCATTACATCCTCGATAAAAACTTTTCACTGCTTCTAACAACTTGCCTCCCACACCATATATTCTTAGTATCATCCATAGAGCATCTCTATCAACTCTATCATATACCTTCTCCAGATCCATAAATGCTACATACAAATA
>NC_092225.1:45135100-45166599 GCF_036320965.1 Panulirus ornatus | reverse complement strand
CACTCTCACTGTTTATGGTGCTACTACAACAGATAAACTTAGGGAACTACATGAAAACCTTCGCCACCCCGGAGTGTTTTGAATGGTGCCTTTTGTCCGTGGTTGAAATCTGCCCTATTCTATCGATGATGATAAGAGAATCACTGCCTCGCCAAATATGCTCTGAACTCAAACATCAGTTCTACAAATCGGACTCTGGCCTACTGATTAAGGCAACCCAGCTGTACAAAAGGCTGAACTTGGATTTTAAAGGCCTACTTCCATCACAATCAAGAAACACTGTCCTTGATGAATTCTCATGGTTTCCAATTGTCTTCCCTAGCCCTAACATGACTATCAGAACTGTTATCAGATGTTTGATACAGATGTTTGCCATGTTTGTTATGCCAGCAAATATCCACTCTGACAAAGGGGGGCCTTCATGTCAGGAGAGCTAAAGGATTTTCCATAAAAGAAATGGGTAGCTACCAGTCGTACTACTCCCTACAACGATAGGGGTAATGACAGGTCAAAAGGTATATTGGAATTATATGGAAGATCATAATGCTGGCTCTCAGAACACAGAACTTTGATGTATCTCAGTGGGAAACAGTTCTCCCAGATGCACTCCATTCTATCTTATCATTGTTGTGCACTTCTACTAACTGTACACCGCACTAGCATTTCTTTCAGCATTCTAGGAGGTCCACATCAGGCTGAATATTACCTACAAGGCTTATTCATAAAGGCCCGGTCCCCTTAAAGACAGCAAACGTGGGATAGCAAGAACAATCCCTGGTGGGTGAGGTTGAAATATTGGAAGCAAATCTTGAGTATGCCGATGTCAAGCTTCCAGATGGCAGAGTAACTACCATTTCATTAAGGCATCATGCACCTTTGACTGGTGACAGAAGTGACAGTGTGTATACTAATCCTTCTGTGCCTCAGCCACTAAACAATCAAGAAATATCAGATATTGGTGAGAACCTGGAGCCTCCATGTCAAGAAAGCACCACTCAGAAACATCCTACTATATATATATATATATATATATATATATATATATATATATATATATATATATATATATATATATATATATATATATATATATATATATATATATATATATATATATATATATATATATATATATATATATATATATATATATATATATATATATATATATATATATATATATATATATATATATCTGAGGATAGGGGATAAAGAATACTTCCCACGCATTCCTCACGTGTCGTAGAAGGCGACTAAAGGGGACGGGAGCGGGGGGCCAGAAACCCTCCCATCCTTGTATTTTAACTTTCTAAAAGGGGAAACAGAAGGAGTCACGCGAGGAGTGCTAATCCTCCTCGAAGGCTCAGACTGGGGTGTCTAAATGTGTGAGGATGTAACCAAGATGAGAAAAAGGAGAGATAGGTAGTATGTTTCAGGAAAGGAACCTGGATGTTTTGGCTCTGAGTGAAACGAAGCTCAAGGGTAAAGGGGAAGTGTGGTTTGGGAATGTATTGGGAGTAAAGTCAGGGTTTAGTGAGAGAACAAGAGCAAGGGAAGGAGTAGCACTACTCCTGAATCAGGAGTTGTGGGAGTATGTGATAGAGTGTAAGAAAGTAAATTCTAGATTAATATGGGTAAAACTGAAAGTTGATGGAGAGAGATGGGTGATTATTGGTGCATATGCACCTGGGCATGAGAAGAAAGATCATGAGAAGCAAGTGTTTTGGGAGCAGCTGAATGAGTGTGTTAGTGGTTTTGATGCACAAGACAGGGTTATAGTGATGGGTGATATGAATGCAAAGGTTAGTAATGTGGCAATTGAGGGAATAATTGGTATACATGGAGTGTTCAGTGTTGTAAATGGAAATGGTGAAGAGCTTGTAGATTTATGTACTGAAAAAGGACTGGTGATTGGGAATACCTGGTTTAAAAAGAGAGATATACATAAGTATACGCATGTAAGTAGGAGAGATGGCCAGAGAGCGTTATTGGATTACGTGTTAATTGATAGACGCACGAAAGAGAGACTTTTGGATGTTGATGTGCTGAGAGGTGCAACTGGAGGGATGTCTGATCATTATCTTGTGGAGGCGAAGGTGAAGATTTGTTGTGGGTTTTCAGAAAAGAAGAGAGAATGTTGGGGTGAAGAGAGTGGTGAGAGTAAGTGAGCTTGGGAAGGAGACTAGTGTGAGGAAGTACGAGGAGAGACTGAGTACAGAATGGAAAAAGGTGAGAACAAAGGAGGTAAGGGGAGTTTGGGAGGAATGGGATGTGCTTAGGGAATCAGTGATGGCTTGCGCAAAGGATCTTGTGGCATGAGAAGCGTGGGAGGTGGGTTGATTAGAAAAGGTAGTGAGTGGTGGGATGAAGAAGTAAGATTATTAGTGAAAGAGAAGAGAGAGGCATTTGGACGATTTTTGCAGGGAAAAAATGCAAATGACTGGGAGAGGTATAAAAGAAAGAGACAGGAGGTCAAGAGAAAGGTGCAAGAGGTGAAAAAGAGGGCAAATGAGAGTTGGGGTGAGAGAGTTTCATAAAATTTCTGGGGGAATAAAAACCTGTTTTGGAAGGAGGTAAATAAAGTGCGCAAGACAAGCGAGCAAATGGGAACTTCAGTGAAGGGGGCTAATGGGGAGGTGATAACAAGTAGTGGTGATGTGAGGAGATAGAGTGAGTATTTTGAAGGTTTGATGAATGTGTTTAATGATAGAGTGGCAGATATAGGGTGTTTTGGTCGATGATTTGGTGAATAGAGAAGAGGTAGTAAAAGATTTACGTAAGACGAAAGCCGGCAAGGTAGCGGGTTTCGATGGTATTGCAGTGGAATTTACTAAAAAAAGGGGTGACAGTATTGTTGACTGGTTGGTAAGGTGATTTAATGTATGTATGATTCATGGTGAGGTGCCTGAGGTTTGTCGGAATGCTTGCATAGTGCCATTGTACAAAGGCAAAGTGGATAAGAGTGAGTGCTCAAATCACAGAGGTATAAGTTTGTTGAGTATTCCTGGTAAATTATATGGGAGGGTATTGATTGAGAGGGTGAAGACATGTACAGAGCATCAGATTGGGGAAGAGCATTGTGGTTTCAGAAGTGGTAGAGGCTGTGTGGATCAGGTGTTTGCTTTGAAAAATGTATGTGAGAAATACTCAGAAAAACAAATGGATTTGTATGTAGAATTTAAGGATCTGGAGAAGGCATATGATAGAGTTGATAGAGATGCTCTGTGGAAGGTTTTAAGAATATATGGTGTGGGAGGCAAGTTGTTAGAAGCAGTGAAAAGTTTTTATCGAGGATGTAAGGCATGTGTACGTGTAAGAAGATAGGAAAGTGATTGGTTCTCAGTGAATATAGGTTTGCGGTAGGGGTGTGTGATGTCTCCATTGTTGTTTAATTTATTTATGGATGGGGTTGTTAGGTAAATGCAAGAGTTTTGGAAAGAGGGGCAAGTATGCAGTGTGTTGTGGATGAGAGAGCTTGGGAAGTGAGTCAGTTGTTGTTCGCTGATGATACAGCGCTGGTGGATGATTCATTTGAGAAAGTGCAGAAGCTGGTGACAGAGTTTGGTAAAGTGTGTGGGAGAAGAAAGTTAAGAGTAAATGTGAATAAGAGCAAGGTTATTAGGTACAGTATGGTTGAGGGTCAAGTCAATTGGGAGGTAAGTTTGAATTGAGAAAAACTGGAGGAAGTAAAGTGTTTTAGATATCTGGGAGTGGATCTGGCAGCGGATGGAACCATGGAAACGGAAGTGAATCATAGGGTGGAGGATAGGGCGAAAATTCCGGTAGCCTTGAAGAATGTTTGGAAGTCGAGAACATTACCTCGGAAAGCAAAAATGGGTATGTTTGAAGGAATAGTGGTTCCAACAATGTTGCATGGTTGCGAGACGTGGGCTATGGATAGAGTTGTGCGCAGGATGGTGAATGTGCTGGAAATGAGATGTTTGAGGACAATATGTGGTGTGAAGTGGTTTGATCGAGCAATTAACGTAAGGGTAAGAGAGATGTGTGGAAATTAATAGAGTGTGGTTGAACGAGCAGAAGAGGGTGTTTTGAAATGGTTTGGTCACATGGAGAGAATGAGTGAGGAAAGATTGACCGAGAGGATATATATGTCGGAGGTGGAGGGAACGAGGAGAAGTGGGAGACCAAATTGGAGGTGGAAAGATGAAGTGAAAAAGATTTTGAGTGATCGGGGCCTGAACATGCAGGAGGGTGAAAGGCGTGCAAGGAATGGAGTGAATTGGAACGATATGGTATACCGGGGTCGAGGTGCTGTCAATGGATTGAACCAGGGCATGTGAAGCGTCTAGGGTAAACCATGGAAAGTTGTTTGGGGCCTGGAAGTGGAAAGGGAGCTGTGGTTTCGGTGCATTATTACGTGACAGCTAGAGACTGAGTGTGAACGTCCATGAGGGAGAAGGGGGTTGTTATTCCATGTGTGGCGAGCTGGAGATGAGAACAAATAAAGGCATACAGTATGAATTATGTACATGTGCATGTGTGTGTATGTCTGTGTGTGTGTATATATGTGTACATTGAGATGTATATTTGCGTGTGTGGACGTGTATGTATAAACATATGTATGTGGGCGGGTAGGGACATTCTTTCGTCTGTTTTCTTGCACAACCTCGCTAACGCGGGAGACAGCGACAAAGCAAAATATATATAAACAAATAAATAAATAAAATATATATATATATATATATATATATATATATATATATATATATATATATATATTTTTTTTTTATTTTTATTTTACTTTGTCGCTGTCTCCCGCGTTTGCGAGGTAGCGGAAGGAAACAGACGAAAGGAATGGCCCAACCCCCGCCCCCCATACACATGTATATACATACGTCCACACACGCAAATATACATACCTACACAGCTTTCCATGGTTTACCCCAGACGCTTAACATGCCTTGATTCAATCCACTGACAGCACGTCAACCCCGGTATACCACATCGCTCCAATTCACTCTATTCCTTGTCCTCCTTTCACCCTCCTGCATGTTCAGGCCCCGATCACACAAAATCTTTTTCACTTCATCTTTCCACCTCCAATTTGGTCTCCCTCTTCTCCTCGTTCCCTCCACCTCCGACACATATATCCTCTTGGTCAATCTTTCCTCACTCATTCTCTCTATGTGCCCAAACCACTTCAAAACACCCTCTTCTGCTCTCTCAACCACGTTCTTTTTATTTCCACACATCTCTCTTACCCTTACGTTACTCACTCGATCAAACCACCTCACACCACACATTGTCCTCAAACATCTCATTACCAGCACATCCATCCTCCTGCGCACAACTCTATCCATAGCCCACGCCTCGCAACAATACAACATTGTTGGAACCACTATTCCTTCAAACATACCCATTTTTGCTTTCCGAGATAATGTTCTCGACTTCCACACATTCTTCAAGGCTCCAAGGATTTTCGCCCCCTCCCCCACCCTATGATCCACTTCTGCTTCCATGGTTTCATCCGCTGCCAGATCCACTCCCAGATATCTAAAACACTTTACTTCCTCCAGTTTTTCTCCATTCAAACTTACCTCCCAATTGACTTGACCCTCAACCCTACTGTACCTAATAAAATTGATCTTATTCATATTTACTCTTAACTTTCTTCTTCCACACACTTTACCAAACTCAGTCACCAGCTTCTGCAGTTTCTCACATGAATCAGCCACCAGCGCTGTATCATCAGCGAACAACAACTGACTCACTTCCCAAGCTCTCTCATCCCCAACAGACTTCATAGTTGCCACTCTTTCCAAAACTCTTGCATTTACCTCATTAACAACGCCATCCATAAACAAATTAAACAACCATGAAGACATCACACACCCCTGCCGCAAACCTACATTCACTGAGAACCAATCACTTTCCTCTCTTCCTACACGTACACATGCCTTACATCCTCGATAAAAACTTTTCACTGCTTCTAACAACTTTCCTCTTAATACCTTCCACAGAGCATCTCTATACAAATATATATACATATATATATATATATTTATATATATATATATATATATATATATATATATATATATATATATATATATATATATATATATATATATATATCGCTGATGATACAGCGCTGGTGGCTGATTCATGTGAGAAACTGCAGAAGCTGGTGACTGAGTTTGGTAAAGTGTGTGGAAGAAGAAAGTTGAGAGTAAATGTGAATAAGAGCAAGGTTATTAGGTACAGTAGGGGTGAGGGTCAAGTCAATTGGGAGGTGAGTTTGAATGGAGAAAAACTGGAGGAAGTGAAGTGTTTTAGATATCTGGGAGTGGATCTGTCAGCGGATGGAACCATGGAAGCGGAAGTGGATCATAGGGTGGGGGAGGGGGCGAAAATTTTGGGAGCCTTGAAAAATGTGTGGAAGTCGAGAACATTATCTCGGAAAGCAAAAATGGGTATGTTTGAGGGAATAGTGGTTCCAACAATGTTGTATGGTTGCGAGGCGTGGGCTATGGATAGAGATGTGCGCAGGAGGATGGATGTGCTGGAAATGAGATGTTTGAGGACAATGTGTGGTGTGAGGTGGTTTGATCGAGTAAGTAACGTAAGGGTAAGAGAGATGTGTGGAAATAAAAAGAGCGTGGTTGAAAGAGCAGAAGAGGGTGTTTTGAAATGGTTTGGGCACATGGAGAGAATGAGTGAGGAGAGATTGACCAAGAGGATATATGTGTCGGAGGTGGAGGGAACGAGGAGAAGAGGGAGACCAAATTGGAGGTGGAAAGATGGAGTGAAAAAGATTTTGTGTGATCGGGGCCTGAACATGCAGGAGGGTGAAAGGAGGGCAAGGAATAGAGTGAATTGGAGTCATGTGGTATACAGGGGTTGACGTGCTGTCAGTGGATTGAATCAGGGCATGTGAGGCGTCTGGGGTGAACCATGGAGAGCTGTGTGGGTATGTATATTTGCGTGTGTGGACGTGTGTATGTACATGTGTATGGGGGGGGGGGTTGGGCCATTTCTTTCGTCTGTTTCCTTGCGCTACCTCGCAAACGCGGGAGACAGCGACAAAGTATAAAAAAAAAAAAAAAAAAAAAATATATATATATATATACGTATATATATATATATATATATATATATATATATATATATATATATATATATATATATATATATATATATATATATATATATATATATATATATATATATATATATATATATATATGTATATATATATATATATATATATATATATATATATATATATATATATTTATATATATATATATATATATATATATATATATATACATATATATATATATATATATATACATATATATATATATATATATATATATATATATATATATATATATATATATATATATATATATATATAAATATATATATATATATATATATATATATATATATATATATATATATATATATATATATATATATCTTTTCTTTTTCTTTTAAAATATTCGCCATTTCCCGCGTTAGCGAGGTAGCGTTAGGAACAGAGGACTGGGCCTTTTTTGGAATATCCTCACCTGGCCCCCTCTGTTCCTTCTTTTGGAAAATAAAAAAAAAAAAAAAAACGAGAGGGGAGGATTTCCAGACCCCCGCTCCCTCCCCTTTTAGTCAGCTTCTACGACACGCATGGAATACGTGGGAAGTATTCTTAATACCCTATCCCCAGGGATATATATATATATATATATATATATATATATATATATATATATATATATATATATATATGTATATATATATATATATATATATATATATATATATATATATATATATATATATGTATATATTTATTTATTTATTATACTCTGTCGCTGTCTCCCGAGTTTGCGAGGTAGCGCAAGGAAACAGACGAAAGAAATGGCCCAACCCCCCCCCCCCCAATACACATGTATATACATACGTCCACACACGCAAATATACATACCTACACAGCTTTCCATGGTTTACCCCAGACGCTTCACATGCCTTGATTCAATCCACTGACAGCACGTCAACCCCTGTATACCACATCGCTCCAATTCACTCTATTCCTTGCCCTCCTTTCACCCTCCTGCATGTTCAGGCCCCGATCACAGAAAATCCTTTTCACTCCATCTTTCCACCTCCAATTTGGTCTCCCTCTTCTCCTCGTTCCCTCCACCTCCGACACATATATCCTCTTGGTCAATCTTTCCTCACTAATTCTCTCCATGTGCCCAAACCATTTCAAAACACCCTCTTCTGCTCTCTCAACCACGCTCTTTTTATTTCCACACATCTCTCTTACCCTTACGTTACTTACTCGATCAAACCACCTCACACCACACATTGTCCTCAAACATCTCATTTCCAGCACATCCATCCTCCTGCGCACAACTCTATCCATAGCCCACGCCTCGCAACCATACAACATTGTTGGAACCACTATTCCTTCAAACATACCCATTTTTGCTTTCCGAGATAATGTTCTCGACTTCCACACATTTTTCAAGGCTCCCAAAATTTTCGCCCCCTCCCCCACCCTATGATCCAATTCCGCTTCCATGGTTCCATCCGCTGACAGATCCACTCCCAGATATCTAAAACACTTCACTTCCTCCAGTTTTTCTCCATTCAAACTCACCTCCCAATTGACTTGACCCTCAACCCTACTGTACCTAATAACCTTGCTCTTATTCACATTTACTCTTAACTTTCTTCTTCCACACACTTTACCAAACTCCGTCACCAGCTTCTGCAGTTTCTCACATGAATCCGCCACCAGCGCTGTATCATCAGCGAACAACAACTGACTCACTTCCCAAGCTCTCTCATCCCCAACAGACTTCATACTTGCCCCTCTTTCCAAGACTCTTGCATTTACCTCCCTAACAACCCCATCCATAAACAAATTAAACAACCATGGAGACATCACACACCCCTGCCGCAAACCTACATTCACTGAGAACCAATCACTTTCCTCTCTTCCTACACGTACACATGCCTTACATCCTCGATAAAAACTTTTCACTGCTTCTAACAACTTGCCTCCCACACCATATATTCTTAATACCTTCCACAGAGCATCTCTATCAACTCTATCATATGCTTTCTCCAGATCCATAAATGCTACATACAAATCCATTTGCTTTTCTAAGTATTTCTCACATACATTCTTCAAAGCAAACACCTGATCCACACATCCTCTACCACTTCTGAAACCACACTGCTCTTCCCCAATCTGATGCTCTGTACCTGCCTTCACCCTCTCAATCAATACCCTCCCATATAATTTACCAGGAATACTCAACAAACTTATACCTCTGTAATTTGAGCACTCACTCTTATCTTATATATATATATATATATATATATATATATATATATATATATATATATATATATATACCAGGAATACTCAACAAACTTATACCTCTGTAATTTGAGCACTCACTCTTATCTTATATATATATATATATATATATATATATATATATATATATATATATATATATATATATATATATATATATATATACATATATATATATATATATATATATATATATATATATATATATATATATATATATATATAAATATATATATATATATATATATATATATATATATATATATATATATATATATATATATATATATATTTTTTTTTTTTTTTTTTTTTGCTTTGTCGCTGTCTCCCGCGTTTGCGAGGTAGCGCAAGGAAACAGACGAAAGAAATGGCCCAACCCACCCCCATACACATGTATATACATACGTCCACACAGGCAAATATACATACCTACACGGCTTTCCATGGTTTACCCTAGACGCTTCACATGCCCTGATTGAATCCACTAACAGCACGTCAACCCCCGTATACCACATCGATCCAATTCACTCTATTCCTTGCCTTCCTTTCACCCTCCTGCATGTTCAGGCCCCGATCACACAAAATCTTTTTCACTCCATCTTTCCACCTATAATTTGGTCTCCCACTTCTCCTCGTTCCCTCCACCTCTGACACATATATCCTCTTGGTCAATCTTCCCTCACTCATTCTCTCCATGTGCCCAAACCATTTCAAAACACCCTCTTCTGCTCTCTCAACCACGCTCTTTTTATTTCCACACATCTCTCTTACCCTTACATTACTTACTCGATCAAACCACCTCACAACACACATTGTCCTCAAACATCTCATTTCCAGCACATCCATCCTCCTGCGCACATCTCTATCCATAGCCCACGCCTCGCAACCATACAACATTGTTGGAACCACTATTCTTTCAAACATACCCATTTTTGCTTTCCGAGATAATGTTCTAGACTTCCACACATTCTTCAAGGCTCCCAGGATTTTCGCCCCCTCCCCCACCCTATGATCCACTTCTGCTTCCATGGTTCCATCCGCTGCCAGATCCACTCCCAGATATCTAAAACACTTTACTTCCTCCAGTTTTTCTCCATTCAAACTTACCTCCCAGTTGACTTGACCCTCAACCCTACTGTACCTAATAACCTTGCTCTTATTCATATTTACTCTTAACTTTCTTCTTTCACACACTTTACCAAAATCAGTCACCAGCTTCTGCAGTTTCTCACATGAATCAGCCACCAGTGCTGTATCATCAGCGAACAACAACTGACTTACTTTCGAAGCTCTCTCATCCCCAACAGACTTCATACTTGCCCCTCTTTCCAAAACTCTATATATATATATATATATATATATATATATATATATATATATATATATATATATATATATATATATATATATATATATATATATATATATATATATATATATATATATATATATATATATATATATATATATATATATATATATATATATATATATATATATATATATATATATATATATATATATATATATATATATATATATATATATATATATATATATATATATATATATATATATATATATATATATATATATATATATATATATATATATATATATATATATATATATATATATATATATATATATATATATATATATATATATATATATATATATATATATATATATATATATATATATATATATATATATATATATATATATATATATATATATATATATATATATATATATATATATATATATATATATATATATATATATATATATATATATATATATATATATATATATATATATATATATATATATATATATATATATATATATATATATATATATATATATATATATATATATATATATATATATATATATATATATATATATATATATATATATATATATATATATATATATATATATATATATATATATATATATATATATATATATATATATATATATATATATATATATATATATATATATATATATATATATATATATATATATATGAGTGAGTATTTTGAAGGTTTGTTGAATGTGTTTGATGATAGAGTGGCAGATATAGGGTGTTTTGGTCGAGGTGGTGTGCAAAGTGAGAGAGTTAGGGAAAATGATTTGGTTAACAGAGAAGAAGTAGTGAAAGCTTTGCGGAAGATGAAAGCCGGCAAGGCAGCAGGTTTGGATGGTATTGCAGTGGAATTTATTAAAAAAGGGGGTGACTGTATTGTTGACTGGTTGGTAAGGTTATTTAATGTATGTATGACTCATGGTGAGGTGCCTCAGGATTGGCGTAACGCGTGCATAGTGCCATTGTACAAAGGCAAAGGGGATAAGAGTGAGTGCTCAAATTACAGAGGTATAAGTTTGTTGAGTATTCCTGGTAAATTATATGGGAGGGTATTGATTGGGAGGGTGAAGGCATGTACAGAGCATCAGATTGGGAAAGAGCAGTGTGGTTTCAGAAGTGGTAGAGGATGTGTGGATCATGTGTTTGCTTTGAAGAATGTATGTGAGAAATACTTAGAAAAGCAAATGGATTTGTATGTAGCATTTATGGATCTGGAGAAGGCATATGATAGAGTTGATAGAGATGCTCTGTGGAAGGTTTTACGAATATATGGTGTGGGAGGAAAGTTGTTAGGAGCAGTGAAAAGTTTTTATCGAGGATGTAAGGCATGTGTACGTGTAGGAAGAGAGGAAAGTCATTGGTTCTCAGTGAATGTAGGTTTGCGGCAGGGGTGTGTGATGTCTCCATGGTTGTTTAATTTGTTTATGGATGGGGTTGTTAGGGAGGTAAATGCAAGAGTTTTGGAAAGAGGGGCAAGTATGAAGTCTGTTGGGGATGAGAGAGCTTGGGAAGTGAGTCAGTTGTTGTTCGCTGATGATACAGCGCTGGTGGCTGATTCATGTGAGAAACTGTAGAAGCTGGTGACTGAGTTTGGAAAAGTGTGTGGAAGAAGAAAGTTAAGAGTAAATGTGAATAAGAGCAAGGTTATTAGGTACAGTAGGGTTGAGGGTCAAGTCAATTGGGAGGTGAGTTTGAATGGAGAAAAACTGGAGGAAGTGAAGTGTTTTAGATATCTGGGAGTGGATCTGGCAGCGGATGGAACCATGGAAGCGGAAGTGGATCATAGGGTGGGGGAGGGGGCGATAATCCTGGGGGCCTTGAAGAATGTGTGGAAGTCGAGAACATTATCTCGGAAAGCAAAAATGGGTATGTTTAAAGGAATAGTGGTTCCAACAATGTTGTATGGTTGCGAGGCGTGGGCTATGGATAGAGTTGTGCGTAGGAGGATGGATGTGCTGGAAATGAGATGTTTGAGGACAATGTGTGGTGTGAGTTGGTTTGATCGAGTGAGTAACGTAAGGGTAAGAGAGATGTGTGGAAATAAAAAGAGCGTGGTTGAGAGAGCAGAAGCGGGTGTTTTGAAGTGGTTTGGGCACATGGAGAGAATGAGTGAGGAAAGATTGACCAAGAGGATATATGTGTCGGAGGTGGAGGGAAGAAGGAGAAGAGTGAGACCAAATTGGAGGTGGAAAGATGGAGTGAAAAAGATTTTGTGTGATCGGGGCCTGAACATGCAGGAGTGTGAAAGGAGGGCAAGGAATAGAGTGAACTGGAGCGATATGGTATACCGGGGTTGACGTGCTGTCAGTGGATTGAAGCAAGGCATGTGAAGCGTCTGGGGTAAACCATGGAAAGCTGTGTAGGTATGTATATTTGCCTGTGTGGACGTATGTATATACATGTGTATGGGGGGGGGGGGGGTTTGGGCCATTTCTTTCGTCTGTTTCCTTGCGCTACCTCGCAAACGCGGGAGACAGCGACAAGTATAATAAAAATAAATATATATATATATTTCATATGCTCTATCATGTGTCTTCTCCGGATCCATGGGTGCTGCATGCAAGTCCATTTGCTTTTCTGAGTGTTTCTCGCATACATTCTTCAGAGCGGGCGCCTGATCCGCGCATCCTCTGCCACTTCTGGGGCCACGCTGCTCTTCCCCGGTCTGGTGCTCTGTGCGTGCCTTCGCCCTCTCAATCGGTGCCCTCCCGTGTAATTTGCCAGGAATGCTCAGCAAACTTGTGCCTCTGTAATTTGAGCACTCACTCTTGTCCCCTTTGCCTTTGTGCGGTGGCACTGTGCACGCGTTCCGCTGGTCCTCGGGCGCCTCACCATGAGTCATGCGTGCGTTTGATGGCCTTACCAACCAGTCAACAATACAGTTGCCCCCTTTTTTGATGGATTCCACTGCGGTGCCATCCAGGCCTGCTGCCTTGCTGGCTTTCATCTTCCGCAAAGCTTTTGCTACCTCCTCTCTGTTTACCAAGTCATTTTCCCTGGCCCTCTCACTTTGCGCACCGCCTCGACCAGGGCACCCTATGTCTGCCGCTCTATCATCGGGCACATTCAGCAGGCCTTCGGGGTGCTCACTCCATCTCCTTCTCACATCACCGCTACTTGTTGTCACCTCCCCGTCTGCGCCCTTCACTGAAGTTCCCATTTGCTCCTTTGCCTTGCGCACTTTGTTTGCCTCCTTCCAGAACATATTTTTATTCTCCATAGAATTTGGTGATGCTCTCTCGCCCCAGCTCTCATTTGCCCTTTTTTTCACCTCTTGCACCTTTTTCTTGGCCTCCTGTCTCTTTCTTTTGTACATCTCCCACTCAGTTGCATTTTTTCCCTGCAAGAATCGTCCAAGTGCCTCTCTCTTCTCTTTCACTAGCACTCTTGCTTCTTCATCGCACCACTCACTGCCCTTTCTGGTCAACCCATCTCCCGCTCTTCTCATGCCACAAGCATCTTTTGCGCAATCCATCACTGATTCCCTACATACATCCCATTCGATATATATATATATATATATATATATATATATATATATATATATATATATATATATATATATATATATATATATATATATATATATATATATACATATATATTATCCCTGGGGATGGGGGATTAAGAATACTTCCCACATATTCCCTGCGTGTCGTAGAAGGCGACTAAAAGGGGAGGGAGCGGGAGGCTGGAAATCCTCCCCTCTCGTTTTTTTTTTTAATTTTCCAAAAGAAGGAACAGAGGGGGGCCAGGTGAGGATATTCCACAAAGGCCCAGTCCTCTGTTCTTAAACGCTACCTCGCTAACGCGGGAAATGGCGAATAGTTTAAAAGAAAAGAAAAAAAAAATATATATATATATATATATATATATATATATATATATATATATATATATATATATATATATATATATATATATATATATATATATATATATATATATACATATTTTTTTTTTTTCTTTTTTTTTTTTTTTGCTTTTTCGCTGTCTCCCGCTTTTGCGAGGTAGCGCAAGGAAACAGACGAAAGAAATGGCACAACCCACCCCCATACACATGCCTTGATTCAATCCACTGACAGCACGTAAACCCCGGTATACCACATCGCTCCAATTCACTCTATTCTTTGCCCTCCATTCACCCTCCTGCATGTTCAGGCCTCAATCACACAAAATCTTTTTCACTCCATCTTTCCACCTCCAATTTGGTCTCCCTCTTCTCCTCGTTCCCTCCACCTCCGACACATATATCCTCTTGGTCAATCTTTCCTCACTAGTTCTCTCCATGTGACAAAACCATTTCAAAACACCCTCTTCTGCTCTCTCAACCACGCTCTTTTTATTTCCACACATCTCTCTTACCCTTACGTCACTTACTCGATCAAACCACCTCACACCACACATTGTCCTCAAACATCTCATTTCCAGCACATCCATCCTCCTGCGCACAACTCCATCCATAGTCCACGCCTCGCAACCATACAACATTGTTGGAACCACTATTCCTTCAAACATACCCATTTTTGCTTTCCGAGATAATGTTCTCGACTTACACACATTCTTCAAGGCTCCCAGAATTTTCGCCCCCTCCCCCACCCTATGATCCACTTCTGCTTCCATGGTTCCATCCGCTGCCAGATCCACTCCCAGATATCTAAAACACTTTACTTCCTCCAGTTTTTCTCCATTCAAACTCACCTCCCGATTGAATTGACCCTCAACCCTACTGTACCTAATAACCTTGCTCTTATTCACATTTACTCTTAACTTTCTTCTTTCACACACTTTACCAAACTCAATCACCAGCTTCTGCAGTTTCTCACATGAATCAGCCACCAGCGCTGTATCATCAGCGAACAACAACTGACTCACTTCCCAAGCTCTCTCATCCCCATATATATACACATATATATATATATATATATATATATATATATATATATATATATATATATATATATATATATATATATATATATATATATATATATATATATATATATATATATATATATGTATACATATATATATATATATGTATATATATATATATATATATATATATATATATATATATATATATATATATATATATATATATATATATATATATATATATATATATATATATATATATATATATATATATATATATATATATTTCATATGTATATATATGTATGTGTGTGTGTGTATGTGCGTATGTGTGTGTGTGTGTGTGTGTGTGCGTATATGTATATATATATGTATATTATCCCTGGGGATAGGGGTGAAAGAATACTTCCCACGTATTCCTCGCGTGTCGTAGAAAGCGACTAGAGGGGACGGGAGCGGGGGGCCGGAAATCCTCCCCTCCTTGTATTAACTTTCTAAAATGGGAAACAGAAGAAGGAGTCACGCGGGGAGTGATCATCCTCCTCGAAGGCTCAGAGTGGGGTGCCTAAATGTGTGTGGATGTAACCAAGATGTGAAAAAAGGAGAGATAGGTAGTATGTTTGAGGAAAGGAACCTGGATGTTTTGGCTCTGAGTGAAACGAAGCTCAAGGGTAAAGGGGAAGAGTGGTTTGGAAATGTCTGGGGAGTGAAGTCAGGGGTTAGTGAGAGGACAAGAGCAAGGGAAGGAGTAGCAATACTCCTGAAACAGGAGTTGTGGGAGTATGTGATAGAATGTAAGAAAGTAAATTCTCGATTAATATGGGTAAAATTGAAAGTTGATGGAGAGAGGTGGGTGATTATTGGTGCATATGCACCTGGGCATGAGAAGAAAGATCATGAGAGGCAAGTGTTTTGGGAGCAGCTAAATGAGTGTGTTAGCGGTTTTGATGCACGAGACCGGGTTATAGTGATGGGTGATTTGAATGCAAAGGTGAGTAATGTGGCAGTTGAGGGAATAATTGGTATGCATGGGGTGTTCAGTGTTGTAAATGGAAATGGTGAAGAGCTTGTAGATTTATGTGCTGAAAAAGGACTGATGATTGGGAATACCTGGTTTAAAAAGCGAGATATACATAAGTATACTTATGTAAGTAGGAGAGATGGCCAGAGAGCGTTATTGGATTACGTGTTAATTGACAGGCGTGCGAAAGAGAGACTTTTGGATGTTAATGTGCTGAGAGGTGCAACTGGAGGGATGTCTGATCATTATCTTGTGGAGGCTAAGGTGAAGATTAGTATGGGTTTTCAGAAAAGAGGAGTGAATGTTGGGGTGAAGAAGGTGGTGAGAGTAAGTGAGCTTGGGAAGGAGACCTGTGTGGGGAAGTACCAGGAGAGACTGTGTACAGAATGGAAAAAGGTGAGAACAATGGAAGTAAGGGGAGTGGGGGAGGAATGGGATGTATTTAGGGAATCAGTGATGGATTGCGCAAAAGATGCTTGTGGCATGAGAAGAGTGGGAGGTGGGCTGTTTAGAAAGGGTAGTGAGTGGTGGGATGAAGAAGTAAGAGTATTAGTGAAAGAGAAGAGAGAGGCATTTGGACGATTTTTGCAGGGAAAAAATGCAATTGAGTGGGAGAAGTATAAAAGAAAGAGACAGGAGGTCAAGAGAAAGGTGCAAGAGGTGAAAAAAAGGGCAAATGAGAGTTGGGGTGAGAGACTATCAGTAAATTTTAGGGAGAATAAAAAGATGTTCTGGAAGGAGGTAAATAGGGTGCGTAAGACAAGGGAGCAAATGGGAACTTCAGTGAAGGGCGTAAATGGGGAGGTGATAACAAGTAGCGGTGATGTGAGAAGGAGATGGAATGAGTATTTTGAAGGTTTGTTGAATGTGTCTGATGACAGAGTGGCAGATATAGGGTGTTTTGGTCGAGGTGGTGTGCAAAGTGAGAGGGTTAGGGAAAATGATTTGGTAAACAGAGAAGAGGTAGTAAAAGCTTTGCGGAAGATGAAAGCCGGCAAGGCAGCAGGTTTGGATGGTATTGCAGTGGAATTTATTAAGAAAGGGGGTGACTGTATTGTTGACTGGTTGGTAAGGTTATTTAATGTATGTATGACTCATGGTGAGGTGCCTGAGGATTGGCGGAATGCGTGCATAGTGCCATTGTACAAAGGCAAAGGGGATAAGAGTGAGTGCTCAAATTACAGAGGTATAAGTTTGTTGAGTATTCCTGGTAAATTATATGGGAGGGTATTGATTGAGAGGGTGAAGGCATGTACAGAGCATCAGATTGGGGAAGAGCAGTGCGGTTTCAGAAGTGGTAGAGGATGTGTGGATCAGGTGTTTGCTTTGAAGAATGTATGTGAGAAATACTTAGAAAAGCAAATGGATTTGTATGTAGCATTTATGGATCTGGAGAAGGCATATGATAGAGTTGATAGAGATGCTCTGTGGAAGGTATTAAGAATATATGGTGTGGGAGGCAAGTTGTTAGAAGCAGTGAAAAGTTTTTATCGAGGATGTAAGGCATGTGTACGTGTAGGAAGAGAGGAAAGTGATTGGTTCTCAGTGAATGTAGGTTTGCGGCAGGGGTGTGTGATGTCTCCATGGTTGTTTAATTTGTTTATGGATGGGGTTGTAAGGGAGGTAAATGCAAGAGTCCTGGAAAGAGGGGCAAGTATGAAGTCTGTTGGGGATGAGAGAGCTTGGGAAGTGAGTCAGTTGTTGTTCGCTGATGATACAGCGCTGGTGGCTGATTCATGTGAGAAACTGCAGAAGCTGGTGACTGAGTTTGGTAAAGTGTGTGGAAGAAGAAAGTTGAGAGTAAATGTGAATAAGAGCAAGGTTATTAGGTACAGTAGGGGTGAGGGTCAAGTCAATTGGGAGGTGAGTTTGAATGGAGAAAAACTGGAGGAAGTGAAGTGTTTTAGATATCTGGGAGTGGATCTGTCAGCGGATGGAACCATGGAAGCGGAAGTGGATCATAGGGTGGGGGAGGGGGCGAAAATTTTGGGAGCCTTGAAAAATGTGTGGAAGTCGAGAACATTATCTCGGAAAGCAAAAATGGGTATGTTTGAGGGAATAGTGGTTCCAACAATGTTGTATGGTTGCGAGGCGTGGGCTATGGATAGAGATGTGCGCAGGAGGATGGATGTGCTGGAAATGAGATGTTTGAGGACAATGTGTGGTGTGAGGTGGTTTGATCGAGTAAGTAACGTAAGGGTAAGAGAGATGTGTGGAAATAAAAAGAGCGTGGTTGAGAGAGCAGAAGAGGGTGTTTTGAAATGGTTTGGGCACATGGAGAGAATGAGTGAGGAGAGATTGACCAAGAGGATATATGTGTCGGAGGTGGAGGGAACGAGGAGAAGAGGGAGACCAAATTGGAGGTGGAAAGATGGAGTGAAAAAGATTTTGTGTGATCGGGGCCTGAACATGCAGGAGGGTGAAAGGAGGGCAAGAAATAGAGTGAATTGGAGTCATGTGGTATACAGGGGTTGACGTGCTGTCAGTGGATTGAATCAAGGCATGTGAAGCGTCTGGGGTAAACCATGGAAAGCTGTGTAGGTATGTATATTTGCGTGTGTGGACGTGTGTATGTACATGTGTATGGGGGGGGGGGGTTGGGCCATTTCTTTCGTCTGTTTCCTTGCGCTACCTCGCAGACGCGGGAGACAGCCACAAAGTATAAAAAAAAAAAAAAAAAATATATATATATATATATATATATATATATATATATATATATATATATATATATATATATATATATATATATATATATGTATATATATATATATATGTATATATATATATATATATATATATATATATATATTATATATATATATATATATATATATATATATATATATATATATATGCGGCACTTCAGCAACCCGGAATTATTCCCTGAAACAACGCTTGGAAGGAGGCAGAAGTGATATTGTGACAGTGATTGTGTCAGCGTCGCGTCGCCTCGCCGCAGTGTATCGAGACTGACTTCCCCAGAACTTTTTAAAGGGGAAGTAAATGTTTATAGTTGTGTTACTGGAGTGATAGTTTTCATGCATGGTGTTTTGACAAGAAAATAGTGAAGTTGGAGAAAAATGTAGCTTAGACATTGAAGCTTATTGATTCAGTGGTGAAATTGATGAGAACTGCTATTGACGTTTGTGTGAATAAATTGTACATTTCCTTTTCCATAGCCAGAGGTTGAACCATTATGTGACGTTCATTTTTTCATTCAGTTCAAGCTAAAAGTTTGTTTTCTAAATTGTTTCTTACATTTTTCATATGTATATATATGTATGTGAGTGTGTGTGTGTGTGTGCGCGCGCGTGTGTGTGTGTGTGTGTGTGTGTGTGTGTGTATATATATATATGTATATTATCCCTGGGGATAGGGGTGAAAGAATACTTCCCACGTATTCCTCGCGTGTCGTAGAAAGCGACTAGAGGGGACGGGAGCGGGGGGCCGGAAATCCTCCCCTCCTTGTATTAACTTTCTAAAATGGGAAACAGAAGAAGGAGTCACGCGGGGAGTGCTCATCCTCCTCGAAGGCTCAGAGTGGGGTGCCTAAATGTGTGTGGATGTAACCAAGATGTGAAAAAAGGAGAGATAGGTAGTATGTTTGAGGAAAGGAACCTGGATGTTTTGGCTCTGAGTGAAACGAAGCTCAAGGGTAAAGGGGAAGAGTGGTTTGGAAATGTCTGGGGAGTGAAGTCAGGGGTTAGTGAGAGGACAAGAGCAAGGGAAGGAGTAGCAATACTCCTGAAACAGGAGTTGTGGGAGTATGTGATAGAATGTAAGAAAGTAAATTCTCGATTAATATGGGTAAAATTGAAAGTTGATGGAGAGAGGTGGGTGATTATTGGTGCATATGCACCTGGGCATGAGAAGAAAGATCATGAGAGGCAAGTGTTTTGGGAGCAGCTAAATGAGTGTGTTAGCGGTTTTGATGCACGAGACCGGGTTATAGTGATGGGTGATTTGAATGCAAAGGTGAGTAATGCGGCAGTTGAGGGAATAATTGGTATGCATGGGGTGTTCAGTGTTGTAAATGGAAATGGTGAAGAGCTTGTAGATTTATGTGCTGAAAAAGGACTGATGATTGGGAATACCTGGTTTAAAAAGCGAGATATACATAAGTATACTTATGTAAGTAGGAGAGATGGCCAGAGAGCGTTATTGGATTACGTGTTAATTGACAGGCGTGCGAAAGAGAGACTTTTGGATGTCAATGTGCTGAGAGGTGCAACTGCAGGGATGTCTGATCATTATCTTGTGGAGGCTAAGGTGAAGATTAGTATGGGTTTTCAGAAAAGAAGAGTGAATGTTGGGGTGAAGAAGGTGGTGAGAGTAAGTGAGCTTGGGAAGGAGACCTGTGTGAAGAAGTATAAGGAGAGACTGTGTACAGAATAGAAAAAGGTGAGAACAATGGAAGTAAGGGGAGTGGGGGAGGAATGGGATGTATTTAGGGAATCAGTGATGGATTGCGCAAAAGATGCTTGTGGCATGAGAAGAGTGGGAGGTGGGCTGTTTAGAAAGGGTAGTGAGTGGTGGGATGAAGAAGTAAGAGTATTAGTGAAAGAGAAGAGAGAGGCATTTGGACGATTTTTGCAGGGAAAAAATGCAATTGAGTGGGAGAAGTATAAAAGAAAGAGACAGGAGGTCAAGAGAAAGGTGCAAGAGGTGAAAAAAAGGGCAAATGAGAGTTGGGGTGAGAGACTATCAGTAAATTTTAGGGAGAATAAAAAGATGTTCTGGAAGGAGGTAAATAGGGTGCGTAAGACAAGGGAGCAAATGGGAACTTCAGTGAAGGGCGTAAATGGGGAGGTGATAACAAGTAGTGGTGATGTGAGAAGGAGATGGAATGAGTATTTTGAAGGTTTGTTGAATGTGTCTGATGACAGAGTAGCAGATATAGGGTGTTTGGGTCGAGGTGGTGTGCAAAGTGAGAGGGTTAGGGAAAATGATTTGGTAAACAGAGAAGAGGTAGTAAAAGCTTTGCGGAAGATGAAAGCCGGCAAGGCAGCAGGTTTGGATGGTATTGCAGTGGAATTTATTAAAAAAGGGGGTGACTGTATTGTTGACTGGTTGGTAAGGTTATTTAATGTATGTATGACTCATGGTGAGGTGCCTGAGGATTGGCGGAATGCGTGCATAGTGCCATTGTACAAAGGCAAAGGGGATAAGAGTGAGTGCTCAAATTACAGAGGTATAAGTTTGTTGAGTATTCCTGGTAAATTATATGGGAGGGTATTGATTGAAAGGGTGAAGGCATGTACAGAGCATCAGATTGGGGAAGAGCAGTGTGGTTTCAGAAGTGGTAGAGGATGTGTGGATCAGGTGTTTGCTTTGAAGAATGTATGTGAGAAATACTTAGAAAAGCAAATGGATTTGTATGTAGCATTTATGGATCTGGAGAAGGCATATGATAGAGTTGATAGAGATGCTCTGTGGAAGGTATTAAGAATATATGGTGTGGGAGGCAAGTTGTTAGAAGCAGTGAAAAGTTTTTATCGAGGATGTAAGGCATGTGTACGTGTAGGAAGAGAGGAAAGTGATTGGTTCTCAGTGAATGTAGGTTTGCGGCAGGGGTGTGTGATGTCTCCATGGTTGTTTAATTTGTTTATGGATGGGGTTGTTAGGGAGGTAAATGCAAGAGTCTTGGAAAGAGGGGCAAGTATGAAGTCTGTTGGGGATGAGAGAGCTTGGGAAGTGAGTCAGTTGTTGTTCGCTGATGATACAGCGCTGGTGGCGGATTCATGTGAGAAACTGCAGAAGCTGGTGACTGAGTTTGGTAAAGTGTGTGGAAGAAGAAAGTTAAGAGTAAATGTGAATAAGAGCAAGGTTATTAGGTACAGTAGGGTTGAGGGTCAAGTCAATTGGGAGGTGAGTTTGAATGGTGAAAAACTGGAGGAAGTGAAGTGTTTTAGATATCTGGGGGTGGATCTGTCAGCGGATGGAACCATGGAAGCGGAAGTGGATCATAGGGTGGGGGAGGGGGCGAAAATTTTGGGAGCCTTGAAAAATGTGTGGAAGTCGAGAACATTATCCCGGAAAGCAAAAATGGGTATGTTTGAAGGAATAGTAGTTCCAACAATGTTGTATGGTTGCGAGGCGTGGGCTATGGATAGAGTTGTGCGCAGGAGGATGGATGTGCTGGAAATGAGATGTTTGAGGACAATGTGTGGTGTGAGGTGGTTTGATCGAGTAAGTAACGTAAGGGTAAGAGAGATGTGTGGAAATAAAAAGAGCGTGGTTGAGAGAGCAGAAGAGGGTGTTTTAAAATGGTTGGGCACATGGAGAGAATGAGTGAGGAAAGATTGACCAAGAGGATATATGTGTCGGAGGTGGAGGGGACGAGGAGAAGAGGGAGACCAAATTGGAGGTGGAAAGATGGAGTGAAAAAGATTTTGTGTGATCGGGGCCTGAACATGCAGGAGGGTGAAAGGAGGGCAAGGAATAGAGTGAATTGGAGCGATGTGGTATACAGGGGTTGACGTGCGGTCAGTGGATTGAATCAAGGCATGTGAAGCGTCCGGGGTAAACCATGGAAAGCTGTGTAGGTATGTATATTTGTGTGTGTGGACGTGTGTATGTACATGTGTATGGGGGGGGTTGGGCCATTTCTTTCGTCTGTTTCCTTCCGCTACCTCGCAAACGCGGGAGACAGCGACAAAGTATAAAAAAAAAAAAAAAGAAAAAAAATATATATATATATATATATATATATATATATATATATATATATATATATATATATATATATATATATATATATATATATCCCTTGGGATAGGGGAGAAAGAATACTTCCCACGCATTTCTCACGTGTCGTACCAGGCGACTAAAGGGGACGGAAGCGGAGGGGCCATAAACACTCCCCTCCTTGTATTTTACCTTTCTAAAAGGGTAAACATGAGAATGATTCACGCGGGGAGGGCTAATCCTCCTCGATGGCTCAGACTTGGGTGTCTAAATGTGTGTGGATGATAACCAATATGAGAAAAAAGGAGAGATAGATAGTATGTTTGAGGAAAGGAGCCTGGATGTTTTGACTTTGAGTGAAACGAAGCTCAAGGGTAAAGGGGAAGAGTGGTTTGGGAATGTATTGGGAGTGAAGTCAGGGGTTTGAGAGAGGACAAGAGCAAGGAAGGAGTAGCACTATCGCCGAATCAGGAGTTGTGTGAGTATGTGATCTCTAGAGTGTAAGAGTGTAAATTCTAGATTGATGTGGGTAAAACTGAAAGTTAATGGAGAGAGCTGGGAGATTATTGGTGCATATGCACCTGGGCATGAGAAGAAAGATCATGAGAGGCAAGAGTTTTGGGAGCAGCTGAATGAGTGTGTTAGTGGTTTTGATGCACAAGACCGGGTAAAAGTGATGGGTGATTTGAATGCAAAGGTGAGTAATGTGGCAGTTGAGGGAATAATTGGTATACATGGGGTGTTCAGTGTTGTAAATGGAAATGGTGAAGAGCTTGTAGATTTATGTGCTGAAAAAGGACTGGTGATTGGGAATGCCTGCTTAAAAAAACGAGATATATATAAGTATACCTATGTACGTAGGAGAGATGGCCAAAGAGAGTTATTGGATTATGTGTTAATTGATTGGCGCGCGAAAGAGAGACTTTTGGATGTTAATATGCTGAGAGGTGCAACTGAAGGAATGTCTGATCATTATCTTGTGGAGGTGAAGGTGAAGATTTGTAGCGGTTTTCAGAAAAGAAGAGAGAATGTTGCCGTGAAGAGAGTGGTGAGAGTAAGTTAGCCTTTAAAGGAGACTTGTGTAAGAAAGTATCAGGAGAGACTGAGTACAGAATGGGAAAAGGTGGGAACAAAGAAGGTAAGGGGAGTGTGGGAGGAATGGGATGTATTTAGGGAAGCAGCGATGGCATGCGCAAAAGATGCTTGTGACATGAGAAGCGTGGGAGGTGGGTTGAGTAGAAAGGGTAGTGAGTAGTGGGATGAAGAAGTATGATTATTAGTGAAAGAGAAGAGAGAGGCATTTGGACGATTTTTGCAGGGAAAAATTGCAAATGAGTGGGGGATGTATAAAAGAAAGAGGCAGGAGGTCAAGAGAAAGGTGCAAGAGGTGAAAAAGAGGGCAAATGAGAGTTGGGGTGAGAGAGTATCATTACATTTTAGGGAGAATAAAAATGTGTTTTGGAAGGAGGTAAATAAAGTGCGTAACACAAGGGAGCAAATGGGAACTTCATTGAAGGGCGCTAATGGTGAGGTGATAACAAGTAGCGGTGAAGTGAGAAGGAGATGGAGTGAGTATTTTGAAGGTTTATTGAATGTGTTTGATGTATTTGGTCGAGGTGGTGTGCAAAGTGAGAGTGTTAGGGAAAATGATTTTGTAAACAGAGAAGAGGCAGTAAAAGCTTTGCGGAAGATGAGAGCCGGCAAGGCAACAGGTTTGGATGGTATTGTAGTGGAATTTATTAAAAAAGGTGTGATTGTATTGTTGACTGGTTGGTAAGGTTATTTTATGTATGTGTGATTCATGGTGAGGTGCCTGAGGATTGGCGGAATGCTTGCATAGTGCCATTGTACAAAGGCAAAGGGGATAAGAGTGAGTGCTCAAATTACAGAGGTATAAGTTTGTTGACTATTCCTGGTAAATTATATGGGAGGGTATTGATTCAGTGGGTGAAGGCATGTACAGAGCATCAGATTGGGGAAGAGCAGTGTGGTTTCAGAAGAGGTAGAGGATGTGTGGATCAGGTGTTTGCTTTGAAGAATGTATGTGAGAAATACTTAGAAAAGCAAATGGATTTGTATGTAGCATTTATGGATCTGGAGGAGGCATATCATAGAGTTGATAGAAATGCTCTGTGGAAGGTATTAAGAATATATGGTGTGGGAGGCAAGTTGTTAGAAGCAGTGAAAAGTTTTCATCGAGGATGTAAGGCATGTGTACGTGTAGGAAGAGAGGAAAGTGATTGGTTCTCAGTGAATGTAGGTTTACGGAAGGGGTGTGTGAGGTCTCCATGGTTGTTTAATTTCTTTATGGATGGGGTTGGTAGGGAGGTGAATGCAAGATTTTTGAACAGAGGAGCAAGTATGTAGTCTGTTGTGGAGGAGAGAGCTTGGGATGTGAGTCAGTTATTGTTCGCTGATGATACAGCGCTGGTGGCTGATTCATGTGAGAAACTGCAGAAGCTGGTGACAGAGTTTCGTAAAGTGTGTGAAAGAAGAAAGTTAAGAGTAAATGTGAATAAAAGCAAGGTTATTAGGTACAGTAGGTTTGAGGGTCAAGTCAATTGGGAGGTAAGTTTGAATAGAGAAAAACTGGAGTAAGTAAAGTGTTTTAGATATCTGGGAGTGGATCTGGTAGCAGATGGAAAAATGGAAGCGAAAGTGAATCATAGGTTGGGGGAGGGGGCGAAAATTCTGGGAGCCTTGAAGAATGTTTGGAAGTCGAGAACATTATCTCGGAAAGTAAAAATGGGTATGTTTGAAGAAATAGTGGTTCCAAAAATGTTGTATGGCTCCGAGGCGTGGGCTATGGATAGAGTTGTGCGCAGGAGGGTGGATGTGCTGGAAATGAAATGTTTGAGGACAATATGTGGTGTGAGGTGGTTTGATCGAGTAAGTGATGTGTGGAAATAAAAACAGTGTGGTTGAGAGAGAAGTAGATGGTGTTTTGAAATGGTTTTGTCACATGGAGAGAATGAAAGAGGAAAGATTAACCACGAAGATATATGTTTCAGAGGTGGAGTGAACGAGGAGATGTGAGAAACCTAATTGGAGGTGGAAAGATGTAGTGAAAAAGATTTTGAGTGATCGGAGCTAGAACATGCAGGAGGGTGAAAGGTGTGCAAGGAATAGAGTGAATTGGAACGCTGAGGTATATCGGGTTCGACGTGCTGTAAATGGATTGAACCAGGGCATGTAAAGCGTCTGGGGTAAACCATGGAAAGTTGTTTGGGGCCTGGATGTGGAAAGGGCGCTGTGGTTTCGGTGCATTATTACATGACAGCTAGAGACTGAGAGTGAACGAATGGAAGCTTTGTTGTCTTTCCTAGCGCTACCTCGCACACATGAGGGGGGAGGGGGATGTTATTCCATGTGTGTCATGGTGGCGATGTTAATGACTAAAGGCAGACAGTATGAATTATGTACCTGTGTATATATGTATATGTCTGTGTGTGTATATATATGAGTACATTGAGATGTATAGGTATGTATACATGCGTATGTAGACGTGTATGTATATACATGTGCATCTGGGTGGGTTAGGCCATTCTTTCGTCTGTTTCCTTGCGCTACCTCGCTAACGCGGGAGACAGCGGCAAAGCAAAATAAATAAATAAATAAAAAAAAAAAAAATATATATATATATATATATATATATATATATATATATATATATATATATATATATATATATATATATATATATATATATATATATATATATGAGGATATTCCTTCAAAGGCCCAGTCCTCTGTTATTAACGCTATCTCGCTGTCGCGGGAAATGGCGAATAGTATAAGAAAAGAAAAAAAAATAAAAAAATAATATATATATATATATATATATATATATATATATATATATATATATATATATATATATATATATATATATATATATATATGTATATATATATATATATATATATATATATATATATATATATATATATATATATATATATATTTTGTTTTTAATTTTCTATTTTGCTTTGTCGCTGTCTCCCGCGTTTGCGAGATAGCGCAAGGAAACAGACGAAAGAAATGACCCAACCCACCCCCATACATATGTATATACATACACGTCCACACACGCAAATATACACACCTATACATCTCAATGTACACATATATATATACACACACAAACACATACATATACACCCATGCACACAATTCACACTGTCTGCCTTTATTCATTCCCATCGCGACCTCGCCACAAATGGAATATCATCCATCTCCCCCCTCATATGTGCGAGGTAGCGCTAGGAAAAGAAAACAAAGGCCCAATTCGTTCACACTCAGTCTGTAGCTGTCATGCAATAATGCCCGAAACCACAGCTCCCTCTCCACATCCAGGCCCCACACAACTTTCCATGGTTTACCCAAGACGCTTCTCATGCCTTGATTCAATCCACTGACAGCACGTCAACCCCTGTATACCACATCGATCCAATTCACTCTATTCCTTGCCCGCCTTTCACCCTCCTGCATGTTCAGGCCCCGATCACTCAAAATCTTTTTCACTCCATCTCACCACCTCCAATTTGGTCTCCCACTTCTCCTCGTTCACTCCACCTTCGACACATATATCCTCTTGGTCAATCTTTCCTCACTCATTCTCTCCATATACCCAGACCATTTCAAAACACCCTCTTCTGCTCTCTCAACCACGCTCTTTTTATTTCCACACATCTCTCTTACCCTTACATTACTTACTCCATCAAACCACCTGACACCGCAGATTGTCCTCAAACATCTCATTTCCAGCACATCCACCCTCCTGCGCACAACTCTATCCATAGCCCACGCCTCGCAACCATACAACATTGTTGGAACCACTATTCCTTCAAACATACCCATTTTTGCTTTCCGAGATTAAGTTCTCGATTTCTAAACATTCTTCAAGGCTCCCAGGATTTTCGCCCCCTCCCCCACCCTATGATTCACTTCCGCTTCCACGGTTCCATCCGCTGCCAGATCCACTCCCAGATATCTAAAACACTTTACTTCCTCCAGTTTTTCTCCATTCAAACTTACCTCCTCATTGACTTGACCCTCAACCCTACTGTACCTAATAACCTTGCTCTTATTCACATTTACTCTTAACTTTCTTCTTTCACACACTTTACCAAACTCAGTCACCAGCTTCTGCACTTTTTAACATGAATCAGCCACCAGCGCTGTATCATCAGCGAACAACAACTGACTCAATTCCCAAGCTCTCTCATCCACAACAGACTTCATACTTGCCCCTCTTTCCAAAACTCTTGCATTCACCTCCCTAACGTCCCCATCCATAAAGAAATTAAACAACCATGGAGACATCACACACCCCTGCCGCAGATTTACATTCACTGAGAACCAATTACTTTCCTCTCTTCCTACACGTACACATGCCTTACATCCTCGATAAAAACTTTTAACTGCTTCTAACAACTTGCCTCCCACACTATATATTCTTAAAACCTTCCACAGAGCATCTCTATCAACTCTATCATATGCCTTCTCCAGATCCATAAATGCTACATAGAAATCCATTTGCTTTTCTAAGTATTTCTCACATACATTCTTCAAAGCAAACACCTGATCCACACATCCTCTACCACTTCTGAAACCACACTGCTCTTGCCTAGTCTGATGCTCTGTACATGCCTTCACCCTCTCAATCAATACCCTCCCATATAATTTACCAGGAATACTCAACAAACTTATACCTCTCTAATTTGAGCACTCACTCTTATCCCCTTTGCCTTTGTACAATGGCACTATGCAAGCATTCCGCCAATCCTCAGGCACCTCACCATGAATCATATATACATTAAATAACCTTTCCAACCAGTCAACAATACAGTCACGCTCTTTTTTAATAAATTCTACTGCAATACCATCCAAACCTGCTGCCATGCTGGCTATCATCATCCGTAAAGCCTTTACTACCTCTTCTCTATTTACCAAATGATTTTCCCTAACCCTCTCACTTTGCACACCACCTCGACCAAAACACCCTATATCTGCCACTCTATCATCAAACACATTCAACAAACCTTCAAAATACTCACTCAATCTCCTTCTCACATCACCACTACGTTTTATCTGCTCCCCATTAACCCCCTTCACTGAAGTTCCCATTTGCTCCCTTGTCTTACGCACTTTATTTACCTCCTTCCAAAATATCTTTTTATTCTCCCTAAAATCTAATGATACTATCTCACCCCAACTCTCATTTGCCCTCTTTTTCACCTCTTGCACCTTTCTCTTGACCTCCTGTCTCTTTCTTTTATAACTTTCTCACTCATTTGCATTTTTTCCCTGCAAAAATCGTCCAAATGCTTCTCTCATCTCTTTCACTAATAATCTTACTTCTTCATCCCACCACTCACTACCTTTTCTAATTAACCCACCTCCCACGCTTCTCATGCCACAAGATCCTTTGCGCAAGCCATCACTGCTTCCCTAAATACATCCCATTTCTTCCCCCACTCCCCTTACCTCCTTTGTTCTCACCTTTTTCCATTCTGTACTCAGTCTCTTCTGGTACTTCCTCACACAAGTCTCTTTCCCAAGCTCACTTACTCTCACCACTCTCTTCACCCCAACATTCTCTCTTCTTTTCTGAAAACCCCCACAAATCTTTACCTTCGCCTCCACAAGATAATGACCAGACATCCCTCCAGTTGCACCTCTCAGCACATTAGCATCCAAAAGTCTCTCTTTCGTGCGTCTATCAATTAACACGTAATCTAATAACGCTCTATGGCCATCTCTCCTACTTACATACGTATACTTATGTATATCTCTCTTTTTAAACCAATTATTCCCAATCACCAGTCCTTTTTCAACACATAAATCTACAAGCTCTTCACCATTTCCATTTACAACACTGAACACTCTATGTATACCAATTATTCCCTCAACTGCCACATTACTCACTTTGCATCAAATCACCCATCACTATAACCCGGTCTTGTGCATCAAAACCACTAACACACTCATTCAGCTGCATATATATATATATATATATATATATATATATATATATATATATATATATATATATATATATATATATATATATTTATTTTTTTTTTTTTTATACTTTGTCGCTGTCTCCCGCGTTTGCGAGGTAGCGCAAGGTAACAGACGAAAGAAATGGCCCAACCCCCCCCATATACATGTATATACATACGTCCACACACGCAAATATACATACCTACACAGCTTTCCATGGTTTACCCCAGACGCTTCACATGCCTTGATTCAATCCACTGACAGCACGTCAACCCCGGTATACCACATCGCTCCAATTCACTCTATTCCTTGCCCTCCTTTCACCCTCCTGCATGTTCAGGCCCCGATCACACAAAATCTTTTTCACTCCATCTTTCCACCTCCAATTTGGTCTCCCTCTTCTCCTTGCTCCCTCCACCTCCGACACATATATCCTCTTGGTCAATCTTTCCTCACTCATCCTCTCCATGTGCCCAAACCACTTCAAAACACCCTCTTCTGCTCTCTCAACCACGCTCTTTTTATTTCCACACACCTCTCTTACCCTTACGTTACTCACTCGATCAAACCACCTCACACCACACATTGTCCTCAAACATCTCATTTCCAGCACATCCATCCTCCTGCGCACAACTCTATCCATAGCCCACGCCTCGCAACCATACAACATTGTTGGAACCACTATTCCTTAAGACATACCCATTTTTGCTTTCCGAGATAATGTTCTCGACTTCCACACACACACACACATATATATATATATATATATATATATATATATATATATATATATATATATATATATATTTATTCATTTCATTTATCTTGCTTTGTCGCTGTCTCGCGCGTTTGTGAGGTAGCGCAAGGAAACAGACGAAAGAAATGGCCCAACCCACCCCCAACAACATGTATATATATTCACGTCCAAACACGCAAATATACATACCTATATATTTCAATGTACACATTTATATACACACACAGACTGATACATATATACCCATGCACACAATTCACACTGTCTGCCTTTATTCATTCTAATCGCCACCTCGACACACATGGAATACCATCCCCCTCTCCCCTCATGTGTGCGAGGTAGCGCTAGGAAAAGACAACAAAGGCCCCATTCGTTCACACTCAGTCTATAGCTGTCATGCAATAAT
>NC_092225.1:45110886-45135000 GCF_036320965.1 Panulirus ornatus | reverse complement strand
GGCAAGTTGTTAGAAGCAGTGAAAAGTTTTTATCTAGGATGTAAGGCATGTGTACGTGTAGGAAGAGAGGAAAGTGATTGGTTCTCAGTGAATGTAGGTTTGCGGCAGGGGTGTATGATGTCTCCATGGTTGTTTAATTTGTTTATGGATGGGGTTGTTAGACAGGTGAATGCAAGAGTTTTGGAAAGAGTGGCAAGTATGCAGTCTGTTTTGGATGAGAAAGTGAGTGAGTTGTTGTTCGCTGATGATACATCGCTGGTGGCTGATTCATGTAAGAAACTGCAGAATCTGGTGACTGAGTTTGGTGAAGTGTGTGAAAGAAGAAAGTTAAGAGTAAATGTGAATAAGAGTAAGGTTATTAGGTACAGTAGGGTTGAGGGTCAAGTCAATTGGAAGGTAGGTTTAAATGGAGAAAAGTTGGAGGAAGTGAAGTGTTTTAGATATCTGGGAGTGGGTTTGGCAGCGGTTATAACCATGGAAGCGGAAGTGAATCATAGGGTGGGGGAGGGGGCGAAAATTTTGGGAGTCTTGAAGAATGTGTGGAAGTCGAGAACATTATCTCGGAAAGCAAAAATTGGGTATGTTTGAAGGAATAGTGGTACCACCAATGTTGTATGGTTGCGAGGCGTGGGCTATGGATAGAGTTGTGCGCAGGAGGGTGGATGTGCTGGAAATGAGATGTTTGAGGACAATATGTGGTGTGAGGTGGTTTGATCGAGTAAGTAATGTAAGGGTGAGGGAGATGTGTGGAAATAAAAAGAGAGTGGTTGAGAGAGCAGAAGAGGGTTTTTTGAAATGGTTTGGTCACATGGAGGGAATGAATGAGGAAAGATTGACCAAGAGGATATATGTGTCGGAGGTGGAGGGAACGAGGAGAAGTGGGAGACCAAATTGGAGGTGGAAAGATGGAGTGAAAAAGATTTTGAGTGATCGGGGCCTGAACATGCAGGAGTGTGAAAGAAAGGCAAGGAATAGAGTAAATTCGAACGATATGGTATACCGGGGTCGACCTGCTGTCAATGAATTCAACCAGGGCATGTGAAGCGTCTGGGGTAAACCATGCAAAGCGTGTGGGGCCTGGATGTGGAAAGGGAGCTGTGGTTTCGATGCATTATTACATGACAGCTAGAGACTGAGTGTGAACGAATGGGGCCTTTGGTGTTTTTCCTAGCGCTGCCTCGCACACATGAGGGGGGAGGCGGATTCTATTCCATGTGTGGCGAGGTGGCGATGGGAACAAATAAAGGCAGACAGTATGAATTATGTACATATGTATATATGTATATGTCTGTGTGTGTATATATATGTGTACATTGAGATGTATAGGTATGTATATTGTGCGTGTGTGGACATGTATGTATATACATGTGTATGTGGGCGGGTTGGGCCATTCTTTCGTCTGTTTCCTTGCGCTACCTCGCTAACGCGGGAGACAGCGACAAAGCAAAATAAATAGAAAATATATATATATATATATATATATATATATATATATATATATATATATATATATATATATATATATATATATATATATATATTCATATTTCATCGATGTGGTATACCGGGGTTGACGTGCTGTCAGTGGATTGAATCAGGGCATGTGAAGAGTCTGGGGTAAACCATGGAAAGTTGTGTGGGGCCTGGATGTGGAAAGGGAGTTGTGGTTTCGGGCATTATTGCATGACAGCTAGAGACTGAGTGTGAACGAATGGGGCCTTTGTTGTCTTTTCCTAGCGCTACCTCGCACATATGAGGGGGGGAGGGGGATGGTATTCCAAATGTGGCGAGGTGGCGATGGGAATGAATAAAGGCAGACAGTGTGAATTGTGTGCATGAGTATATATGTATGTGTCTGTGTGTGTATATATATGTGTACATTGAGATGTATAGGTATGTATATTTATGTGTGTGGACGTGTATGTATATACATGTGTATGGGGGTGGGTTGGGCTATTTCTTTCGTTTGTTTCCTTGCGCTACCTCGGAAACGCGGGAGACAGCGACAAAGCAAAATAAGAAAAAATAATAACAAATATATATATATATATATATATATATATATATATATATATATATATATATATATATATATATATATATATATATATATATAAAGAGAGAGAGAGAGAGAGAGAGAGAGAGAGAGAGAGAGAGAGAGAGAGAGAGAGAGAGAGAGAGAGAGAGAAAGAGAGAGAGAGATACTTTCCCTCCTTGTGTGGAACTATTCAAAAGAGGAAACAGAAGGAGGAGTCACTTGGGGAGTGCTCATCCTCCTCGAAGGTTCAGATTGGGGTTTCTAAATGTGTGTGGATGTAACCAAGATGAGAAAAAACGAGAGATAGGTAGTATGTTTGAGGAAAGGAACCTGGATGTTTTGGCTCTGAGTGAGACGAGGCTGAAGGGTGAAGGGGAAGAGTGGTTTGGGAATGTCTTAAGAGTAAAGTCAGGGGTTAGAGAGAGGACAAGAGCTAAGGAAGGAGTAACACTCCTCCTGAAGCGCGAGTTGTAGTAATATGTTATACCGTGTAAGAAAGTAAACTCTGGATAGATATAGGTAAAACTGAAATACGAAGAATAGAGATGTGTGATAATTGGTGCCTATGCACCTGGGCATGAGAAGAAAGATCATGAGTGGCAAGTGTTTTGGGAGCAGTTGAGTGAGTGTGTTAGCAGTTTTGATGCACGAGACCGGGTTATACTGATGGGTGATTTGAATGCAAAGGTGAGTAATGTGGCAGTTGAGGGTATAATTGGTGTACATGGGGTTTTCAGTGTTATAAGTGGAAATTGCAAAGAGATTGTGGATTTGTCTGCTGAAAAAGGACTGGTGATCAGGAATACCTGGTTTAAAAAGAGACATATACATAAGTATACGCATGTGAGTAGGAGAGATGGCTAGAGGACGTTAATTGGTAAGCGTGCAAAATAGAGAATTTTGGATGTTGATCCGCTGAGAGGGGCGGTTGGAGGGATGTCTAATCACTGTCCTGTGGAGGCGAAGATGAAGATTTGTAGAGGTTTTTAGAGAAGAAAAAATGTTGGAGAGAAGTGATTGGTGAGAGTAAGTGAGCTTGGAAAGGAGACTTGTGTGAGGAAGTACCAGGAGAGACTGAGTACTGAATGGAAAAAGGTGAGGGCAAATGACGTAAGGGGTGCGGGGAAAGAATGGGATGTAATTAGGGTGTCAGTGATGACGTGCAAAAGATGCTTGTGGCATGAGAAAATTGGGAGGTGGGCAGATTAGAAAGGTTAGTGAATAGTATGATAAAGAAGTAAGATTGTTAGTGAAAGAGAAGAGGGAGGCGTTTAGACGGTTTTTGCAGGGAAGTAGTACAATTGACTGGGAAATGTATGAAAAAAAGAGGCAGGAGTTCAAGCGAATGATGTAAGGAGTGAAAAAAGGGGAAAATGAGAGTTGGGATGAAAGAGAATCACTAGATTTTAGGGAGAATAAAAAGATGTCCTGGAAGAAGGTAAATAAAGTATGTAAGACAAGAGAACAAACGGGAACATCGATGAAGTGGGCAAATGGAGGGTTGGGGGGTAATAACAAGTAGTGATGAAGTGAGAAGGAGATGGAGTGAATGTTTTGAAGATTTGTTGAATGTGTTTGATGATAGAGTGGTAGATATAGGGTGTTTTGGTCTGGTGGTGTGCGAAGTGAGAGGGTCAGGATAAATGTTTGGTGAACTTTGAAGAGGTTTTGAAAGCTTTGCAGAAGATGAAAGCTGGCAAGGCTGCGGGTTTGTACGAATTTCACTGGAATCTACAAAGAAAGAGGATGACTTTGCTGTTGATTGGTTGGTAAGGTAATCAGTGTATTGAAGGTCCATGGTGAATTGCATGAGAATTGACGGATTGCATGCATAGTGCCAATGTACAAAGGCAAAGGGGATAACAGTGAGTGTTTAAATTACAGAGGTATAAGTTTGTTGAGTATTCCTGGGAAGTTGTATGGGAGGGTATTAAATGAGAGGGTAAAGGCATTTACAGAGCATGAGATTGGGGAAGAGCAGTGTGGTTTCAGAAGTGGTAGAGGACTTGTGGCTCAGGTGTTTGTTTTGAAGAATGCATGTGAGACATACTTAGAAAAGCAAATGGATTTGTATGTAGTATTTATGGATTTGGAGAAGGCATATGATAGGGTTGATAGAGATGTTTAATGGAAGGTTTTAAGAGTGTATGGTGTGGAAGGTAAGTTGCTAGAAGCGGTGAAAAGTTTTTACTAAGGATGTAAGGGACAGTGTACGAGTTGGAAGAGAGGAAAGTGATGCGTTCCTAGTGAATGTCGGTTTGCGGCAAGGGTGCTTTACGTGTCCATGGTTGTTTAATTTGTTTATGGATAGGGTGGTTAGAGAGGTGATTGCAAGAGTTTTGGAGAGAGGGGTAAGTATGCAGTATGTTGTGAAGTGGGAAGTGAGTCAGTTGTTTGCTGATGATACAACGCGTGTGGGTGATTCAGGAGAGAAATTCAAGAAGTTGGTGACTGAGTTTGGTAAAGTGTGTGAAAGAAGAAAGTTGAAAGTAGATGTGAATAAGAGCAAGTATAGTATGTTTAGTAGGGTTGAGGGGCAATTTATTTGGGAGGTAGGTTTGAATAGAGAGAAACTGGAGAAAGGGAAGTGTTTTAGATATCTGCGAGTGGACTTAGCAGCGAATGGAACCATGGAAGCAAAAGTGAGTCACCTGGTTGAGGGAGGGAGCGATGATTCTGGGAGCGTTGAAGAATGTGTGGAAGGCGGGAACGTTATCTCATACAGCAAAAATGGGTATGTTTGAAGGAATAGTGGTTCCGACAATGTTGTATGGTTGCGAGGCGTTGGCTATAGATAGGGTTATGCGGAGGAGGGTGGATGTGTTGGAAATGAGATGAAAGGGTGAATTGAAATGGTTTGGTCACATGGAGAGAATGAGTGAGGAAAGATTGACAAGGAGGATTTATGTGTCAGATATGGAGGGAACTAGAAGTAGGAGACCAAATTAAAGGTGTGAAGATGGAGCGAAAAAGATTCTGAGCGAACGAGGCCTGAATATACTGGGGGGGGGGGGGGGGGGGGGGGATGAAAGGCATGTCTGGAATAAAGTGAATTGGAAAGATTTGGTATACCAGGATCGACGTGCTGTCAATGAAATGAACCAGGGGATGGAAAGGTCTGTGGGGCCTGGATGTGCAAAGGGAGCTGTGGTTTCTGTGCATTATACATGACAGCTAGAGATTAAGTGCGAACGAATGTGGCCTTTGTTGTCTGTTACTGGCGCTGCCGTGGCTGGGGGGCGACGGGAATGTATGAAGCCAGCAAGTATGGATATGTACATGTGTATATATGTATATGTCTGTGTATGTATATGCATGTATACGTTGAAATGTATATGTATGCATAAGTGCTTGTGTGGGCGTTTTTGTGTATACATGTGTATGTGGGTGAGTTGGGCCATTCCTCATCTGTTTCTTTGCGTTACCTCGCTAACGCGGAAGACGGCGGTCAAGTATGATAATGAAATTATATATTTGAATAGTGCATATGAACGCGCACTACCCTATAACATACTAACCTCCAACAGCCAGAATCGAACCGGAGGTCTCCTGTGTAGGTGCTAGGCTATGATCCCCTTAAAAGTATAACGACTATTCGAGTGCTATGTAATCGAATAGCCTTCGTCTCATGTTGGTGAGCAACGGCGTCTCCATTAGCGATCTCCCATGAAGTTGGGTTCTATAAAATGTTATCTGCTGGTTGTTTGAGCCTATGGGAGATGACCAGTGGAGACCCCGTTGCTCACCAAAGTTCTAGTTGATGACCTCTTATAATGTTTTGTTGATACTGATTTACGTGCTCCAAATTCCGTGTTTACTGAATGATGAAATTGTGTATAAAAGACATTTATTTGAATCTAATGAGGAATATGATGCTCTTTTACTATCATTAATTAATATTTACATGGAAGTCTTGAAAGAAAATTATTTAGTGATATCTTGCTAAGGCAATTTGGTTTAGAAATTTTGTTCTTTGTGTTTGGCCAACAAACGAAAATCTATAAATATTTATCCCTTGACAATTGATTACCTTCTATCAGTTTTACAGTGCAAGTGGAAGATAATCGCATGAAGCCATTTTTAGATTACATTATCCATGGGCAGAAACATGTTCAAGCTTAGCATATACAGAAAATCCATATTAATCATCTCAACTTGGCAGAGTTAAACTATCACCATTCCAGGATTCCTTAGGACATCACAGAATTTATTGATGATTAGTCTGAGAAGATATATTCTATTTGTGAGATCGAAGCTAAATGATACTATGACTTTTGTTGATTAATTCCTTTTGTTGACAAAGAAATCATTTCGTAGATTTAAACTGAAACCTCTCCTTGATAACAAGAATCTTTTAGCCCTTCCATTTAGTGATAATTTTACACTACTTCTCAAGTTCCTTAAATTCTTTTATGCAAATGTGGCCTTTAGTAATAACAGTAAGGATCTTTATGTTAGAGTTAATCAACATAAGCATAGTATAAGAACAGGAATAACCAATTATTTTGTTTAATCATGTTAGAACTTATGACCATTGTATTACTTGGAGTAATGCTAATTCAGTTATTAACTGTAACTTGTTTACTATGAGAAATATCAATGAATTTCATATCAAACTGGCTAACAAAAGTTTTACTTTTCTTGTCCTGAATTCGAATCTGTTTATAAAATGTTTCTATCAGCCATGGCTTGTTAGTGACAAGGCAATAAGTTTTACAATAAGTGTATATTACTCATATATAAATAAGGCTGGTGTTACAGTTAAGAAACTTACTCTAAAATTAGAGGTGTACGATTTTCGGCTATACCTGGCCTCAGGAACATTCCATCTTAGTGTCCAGTAGTAATCTGCCAACATAGAGAGGCTCCACTTTCCCTCTTAGTGTCCAGTAGTAATCTGCCAACATAGAGAGGCTCCACTTTCCTTCTTGGTGTCCAGTAGTAATCTGCCAACATAGAGAGGCTCCACTTTCCCTCTTAGTGTCCAGTAGTAATCTGCCAACATAGAGAGGCTCCACTTTCCTTCTTAGTGTCCAGTAGTAATCTGCCAACATAGAGAGGCTCCACTTTCCCTCTTAGTGTCCAGTAGTAATCTGCCAACATAGAGAGGCTCCACTTTCCTTCTTAGTGTCCAGTAGTAATCTGCCAACATAGAGAGGCTCCACTTTCCTTCTTAGTGTCCAGTAGTAATCTGCCAACATAGAGAGGCTCCACTTTCCTTCTTAGTGTCCAGTAGTAATCTGCCAACATAGAGAGGCTCCACTTTCCTTCTTAGTGTCCAGTAGTAATCTGCCAACATAGAGAGGCTCCACTTTCCCTCTTAGTGTCCAGTAGTAATCTGCCAACATAGAGAGGCTCCACTTTCCCTCTTAGTGTCCAGTAGTAATCAGCCAACATAGAGGGGCTCCACTTTCCTTCTTAGTGTCCAGTAGTAATCTGCCAACATAGAGGGGCTCCACTTTCCTTCTTAGTGTCCAGTAGTAATCTGCCAACATAAAGGGGCTCCAGTTTCCTTGGTACCAATGTCCAAAAGGTCCTGGTGAAACCTTTCGCCGTGCTCATCACTGACTGACCCAAGATTTTCCGGGAAAATGTTTAAGTGCGAGTCCAAAAAGAGAATTCTTAGACTCATATTGCACGCCAGAGCTTTATATGAAGTCAGTAGATCTTTTACAACATCATCCTAGTTTCCTGATCTGTGATTCCCCAAAACATCATAGTAAACTCTTTTAAATGAGATCCAGTCAGCCGTTAAGCTTTTTCAGCTTCATTTAGGTCTTCATCGAACTTTCATCTCGAAGCAGTTCATTGATCTGTGGTCCTATAGAAATACCCTTCTTGATTCTTGCATCACTGATTATGGGGAATCTATTCCTCAAATATGTGAATCCATGGCCAGTTTCATCCATACCTTTGACGAACGTCTTCACCAACCCGAACTTAATGTGCAAATGAGGCATATAGATTTTCTCAAGATCAACAAGAGGAGGATTGATGACATTATTCTTTAATGGAGTCAGTAATGCTTGTTTTGGCCAAACTTTCTTTAGATAATGATATTTCTTTTTCTAGGTTGAAAATAACATGGCGATCACGATTAAAACAAACTTTAGTTTCGTTCTATAGAAGATTCCAGCCCTTTAACCTGGAACCCAAAAGTTCGACTTCCTTCTTAGACAAACGTAAATCACGGACGAGATCATTAAGATCTTCTTGACTTAGCAGATGTAGGTTCACTTGAAGAACAACTTACATTAAATGTTAGATCCATATTGTCCTGTAGTTGGTGTACTTTCTCACCACCAGACTCATCGTCACTCAATGTCATGTTTCTCTGAGGCTCTAGCTAAGGTAATTCCTGACTGTGAGGTACTGGCCTCATAGCAGATGGTAAATTAGGATAATCAACAGTATGTTTGCATTTTGATGTCTACCATTTATATTTGAGAGGCAGAAGTAGCAAACCGAAGCGTGATCTTCGGATTCTATCCAAACCACAGGAATGGCAAAAGGCATACGTCTAGAACCTGTTATACTGTGAGAAGCTTGACACATATGACACGACAAGTATGGAGAACCTCACTTCTATCCTGGTCACCCACTTTACAACCAGTGATGATCTTCGCATTTTTAATGAGTGGTGGGAACAAACGTTTTTGTGATATAAATGCTAATACACCGCAGATGTAGCAAAAAGAATTCGGACTATTTACATAGTTTCCGGGCATCATAATGGTGGATGGGGTATCAGGACAACACAAGAATACACAAAAGCACAATCTGTCAACAGGGTGGAAAAGACAGAGAACTGCTACTCAGGACTGAGTGGCCACTGCTTGAATGGCCCAACATTTCCTGTCGTGTTTCTGCAGATCCCTGATGACTCATTTATCTAGGCTTGTGCTTTCAAGAAGAAGCTGTTGTACTTCATTAACAGTGAAAATAACTGTGTTCGTTCAACCTTTTGTTTCAAATGCTCCGTAGAACACTGGTTTATATATACTGTCAGTAATGAAGTGCGAGTATCCTGGGAAAAAAGGTATGGATGATAGAGATACTCTGAAAACATATTTGGATTCATCGTGCAAAGATACGTAAGAAACATATCTTTGTTTTCCACGGGACATGACATTTGTTGATCAGTATCATTAAAGACACAAAAAATTGTAACATTGATAAAAGTGAAGGTCTATACAATCTGGATTTCTTTGTCAAAGGCAAAAGTTGTAAACAGTTCTCTTTCTTGTCCGCATAATAAAATTCTTATGACATGCAGGATGCAAGACTCGAGCACCACCACCTAAAAACGATTGATTACCATTAGCGACTTAACTACGTTGCTTCATTATGTACCAACCTAATCATCAAGGTCTTCCATCTTATTCTTGTGTCTCCCCTGACTATAAGATAAGAACAAGAAAGTGCACATGAGAGCTTATAGTGTTTCATTTTCATCGTGGTTTATGTATATATATATATATTTATATATATATATATATATATATATATATATATATATATATATATATATATATATATTTAAATATATATATTTATATATTCAAATACTTCCCACGTACTCCCTGCGTGTCGTAGAAGGCGACTGAAAGGGAAAGGAGCGGGGGGCTGGAAATACTCCCCTCTTTTTTTTTTCCCAAAGAAGGAACAGAGAAGGGGGCCAGATGAGGATATTCACTCAAAGGCCCAGTCCTCTGTTCTTAACGCTACCTCGCTGACGCGGGAAATGCCGAATAGTATGAAAGAAAAAAAAAACATATATATATATATTTTTCTTTTTTTTTTCATAATATACGCTATATATATATATATATATATATATATATATATATATATATATATATATATATATATATATATATATATATATATCCCTGGGGATAGGGGATTAAGAATACTTCCCACGTATTCCCTGCGTGTCGTAGAAGGCGACTAAAAGGGGAGGGAGCGGGGGGCTGGAAATCCTCCCCTCTCGGTTTTTTTTAATTTTCCAAAAGAAGGAACAGAGAATTGGGCCAGGTGAGGGTATTCCCTCAAAGGCCCAGTCCTCTGTTCTTAACGCTACCTCGCTAATCCGGGAAATGGCGAATAGTTTGAAAGAAAGAAAAAAGAATATATATATATATATATATATATATATATATATATATATATATATATATATATATATATATATATATATATATATCCCTGGGGATAGGGGATTAAGAATACTTCCCACGTATTCCCTGCGTGTCGTAGAAGGCGACTAAAAGGGGAGGGAGCGGGGGGCTGGAAATCCTCCCCTCTCGGTTTTTTTTAATTTTCCAAAAGAAGGAACAGAGAATTGGGCCAGGTGAGGGTATTCCCTCAAAGGCCCAGTCCTCTGTTCTTAACGCTACCTCGCTAATCCGGGAAATGGCGAATAGTTTGAAAGAAAGAAAAAAGAATATATATATATATATATATATATATATATATATATATATATATATATATATATATATATATATATATATATATATATACATATATATATATATTTGTATATATATACATATATATATATCTTTTTTATACTTTGTCGCTGTCTCCCGCGTTTGCGAGGTAGCGCAAGGAAACAGACGAAAGAAATGGCCCAACCCCCCCCCCATACACATGTACATACACACGTCCACACACGCAAATATACATACCTACACAGCTTTCCATGGTTTACCCCAGACGCTTCACATGCCTTGATTCAATCCACTGACAGCACGTCAACCCCTGTATACCACATGACTCCAATTCACTCTATTCCTTGCCCTCCTTTCACCCTCCTGCATGTTCAGGCCCCGATCACACAAAATCTTTTTCACTCCATCTTTCCACCTACAATTTGGTCTCCCTCTTCTCCTCGTTCCCTCCACCTCCGACACATATATCCTCTTGGTCAATCTCTCCTCACTCATTCTCTCCATGTGCCCAAACCATTTCAAAACACCCTCTTCTGCTCTCTCAACCACGCTCTTTTTATTTCCACACATCTCTCTTACCCTTACGTTACTTACTCGATCAAACCACCTCACACCACACATTGTCCTCAAACATCTCATTTCCAGCACATCCATCCTCCTGCGCACATCTCTATCCATAGCCCACGCCTCGCAACCATACAACATTGTTGGAACCACTATTCCCTTCAAACATACCCATTTTTGCTTTCCGAGATAATGTTCTCGACTTCCACACATTTTTCAAGGCTCCCAAAATTTTCGCCCCCTCCCCCACCCTATGATCCACTTCCGCTTCCATGGTTCCATCCGCTGACAGATCCACTCCCAGATATCTAAAACACTTCACTTCCTCCAGTTTTTCTCCATTCAAACTCACCTCCCAATTGACTTGACCCTCACCCCTACTGTACCTAATAACCTTGCTCTTATTCACATTTACTCTTAACTTTCTTCTTCCACACACTTTACCAAACTCAGTCACCAGCTTCTGCAGTTTCTCACATGAATCAGCCACCAGCGCTGTATCATCAGCGAACAACAACTGACTCACTTCCCAAGCTCTCTCATCCCCAACAGACTTCATACTTGCCCCTCTTTCCAGGACTCTTGCATTTACCTCCCTAACAACCCCTCCATAAACAAATTAAACAACCATGGAGACATCACACACCCCTGCCGCAAACCTACATTCACTGAGAACCAATCACTTTCCTCTCTTCCTACACGTACACATGCCTTACATCCTCGATAAAAACTTTTCACTGCTTCTAACAACTTGCCTCCCACACCATATATTCTTAATACCTTCCACAGAGCATCTCTATCAACTCTATCATATGCCTTCTCCAGATCCATAAATGCTACATACAAATCCATTTGCTTTTCTAAGTATTTCTCACATACATTCTTCAAAGCAAACACCTGATCCACACATCCTCTACCACTTCTGAAACCGCACTGCTCTTCCCCATATATATATATATATATATATATATATATATATATATATATATATATATATATATATATATATATATATATATATATATATATATATATATATATATATATATATATATATATATATATATATATATATTTATATACATTTTTTTTTTTTTTTCTTTGTCGCTGTCTCCCGCGTTTGCGAGGTAGCGCAAGGAAACAGACGAAAGAAATGGCCCAACCCACCCCCATACACATGTATATACATACGTCCACACACGCAAATATACATACCTACACAGCTCTCCATGGTTTACCCCAGACGCTTCACATGCCCTGATTCAATCCACTGACAGCACGTCAACCCCGGTATACCACATCGATCCAATTCACTCTATTCCTTGCCCTCCTTTCACCCTCCTGCATGTTCAGGCCCCGATCACACAAAATCTTTTTCACTCCATCTTTCCACCTCCAATTTGGTCTCCCACTTCTCCTCGTTCCCTCCACCTCCGACACATATATCCTCTTGGTAAATCTTTCCTCACTCATTCTCTCCATGTGCCCAAACCATTTCAAAACACCCTCTTCTGCTCTCTCAACCACGCTCTTTTTCTTTCCACACATCTCTCTTACCCTTACGTTACTTACTCGATCAAACCACCTCACACTACACATTGTCCTCAAACATCTCATTTCCAGCACATCCATACTCCTGCGCACAACTCTATCCATAGCCCACGCCTCGCAACCATACAACATTGTTGGAACCACTATTCCTTCAAACATACCCATTTTTGCTTTCCGAGATAATGTTCTCGACTTCCACACATTCTTCAAGGCTCCCAGAATTTTCGTCCCCTCCCCCACCCTATGATCCACTTCCGCTTCCATGGTACCATCCGCTGCCAGATCCATTCCCAGATATCTAAAACACTTTACTTCCTCCAGTTTTTCTCCATTCAAACTTACCTCCCAATTGACTTGACCCCCAACCCTACTGTACCTAATAACCTTGCTCTTATTCACATGTATTCTTAACTTTCTTCTTTCACACACTTTACCAAACTCAGTCACCAGCTTCTGCAGTTTCTCACATGAATCAGCCACAAGCGCTGTATCATCAGCGAACAACAACTGACTCACTTCCCAAGCTCTCTCATTCCCAACAGACTTCATACTTGCCCCTCTTTCCAAAACTCTTCCATTCACCTCCCTAACAACCCCATCCTTAAACAAATTAAACAACCATGGAGACATCACACACCCCTGCCGCAAACCTACATTCACTAAGAACCAATCACTTTCCTCTCTTCCTACACGTACACATGCCTTACATCCTCGATAAAAACTTTTAACTGCTTCTAACAACTTGCCTCCCACACCATATATTCTTAATACCTTCCACAGAGCATCTCTGTCAACTCTATCATATGCCTTCTCCAGATTCATAAATACTACATACAAATCCATTTGTTTTTCTAAGTATTTCTCACATATATTCGTCAAAGCAAACACCTGATCCACACATCCTCTACCACTTCTGAAACCACACTGCTCTTCCCCAATCTGATGCTCTGTACATGCCTTCACCCTCTCAATCAATATCCTCACATATAATTTACCAGGAATACTCAACAAACTTATACCTAAGTATACGTATGTAAGTAGGAGAGATGGCCAGAGAGCGTTATTGGATTACGTGTTAATTGACAGGCGCGCGAAAGAGAGACTTTTGGATGTTAATGTGCTGAGAGGTGCAACTGGAGGGATGTCTGATCATTATCTTGTGTAGGCTACGGTGAAGATTTGTATGGGTTTTCAGAAAAGAAGAGTGAATGTTGGGGTGAAGAGGGTGATGAGAGGAAGTGAGCTTGGGAAGGAGACTTGTGTGAGGAAGCACCAGGAGAGACTGAGTACAGAATGGAAAAAGGTGAGAACAATTGAAGTAAGGGGAGTGGGGGAGGAATGGGATGTATTTAGGGAATCAGTGATGGATTGCGCAAAAGATGCTTGTGGCATGAGAAGAGTGGGAGGTGGGTTGATTAGAAAGGGTTGTGAGTTGTGGGATGAAGAAGTAAGATTATTAGTGAAAGAGAAGAGAGAGGCATGTGGACGATTTTTGCAGGGAAAAAATGCGATTGAGTGGGAGATGTATAAAAGAAAGAGACAGGAGATCAAGAGAAAGGTGCAAGAGGTGAAAAAGAGGGCAATTGAGAGTTGGGGTGAGAGAGTATCATTAAATTTTAGGGAGAATAAAAAGATGTACTGGAAGGAGGTAAATAAAGTGCTTAAGACAAGGGAGCAAATGTGAACTTCAGTGAAGGGCGCAAATGGGGAGGTGACAACAAGTAGTGGTGATGTGAGAAGGAGATGGAGTGAGTATTTTGAAGGTTTGTTGAATGTGTTTGATGATAGAGTGGCAGATATAGGGTGTTTTGGTCGAGGTGGTGTGGAAAGTGAGAGGGTTAGGGAAAATGACTTGGTAAACAGAGAAGAGGTAGTAAAAGCTTTGCGGAAGATGAAAGCCGGCAAGGCAGCAGGTTTGGATGGTATTGCAGTGGAATTTATCAAAAAAGGTGTTGACTGTATTATTGACTGGTTGGTAAGGTTATTTGATGTATGTATGACTCATGGTGAGGTGCCTGAGGATTGGCGGAATGCGTGCATAGTGCCATTGTACAAAGGCAAAGGGCTAAGAGTGAGTGCTCAAGTTATAGAGGTATATGTTTGTTGAGTATATATATATATATATATATATATATATATATATATATATATATATATATATATATATATATATATATATATATATATATATATATATATATATATATATATATATATATTTATATATATATATATATATATTTACATATATATATATATATATATATATATATATATATATATATATATATATATATATATATATATATATATATATATATATTTCTCGATCTAGCAACCTAATTAAGATCATGGGCGTAAACTCAGAGGGCCAATGTTTTACATCGTACGCGCAAAGTATTTTTCCTTCAACGGTATAAACATGTGAAATGATCTACCAATTAGAATAGATGAGATCAGTAACATAGATACGATTAAGAGTACAATAGCTAAATATTTCGCTTCAAGTCACTGCTGATATTATTTGAACCTTATTTGTCACATGAACAGTTTGAAGGTTTTTCTCCCAGTTATCTGTTTGCCATTATAGTTATAACACAATAGTTCTGTGTTTTTTGAAATTTACTTCTCTCAGAAATACCCTCGAGGGGAACTACTGACCTCTTGTTGCTTAAATTTCCTTATATGAATCGTAAATGTTCTCAGGGTTGTAATTGATTGAATGCCATTTCACTTATTGATCAAGGCGAGTTTACAAGTTACATGAAAAGATGCCTGGGAATACAATGATCTACACCAATGTCATATTTTCTTTACGGAATGAAAGCTAAGAATAATGAGGGTCCTTCATGCCAGCAGGAATGACTGCCAAGGTATGGGTGTACCAGCGGTGTCTTTACTGCAACAACGGAGATATGGCTGTCAAATTAAAATTTGTGTGGAGCCATAATGCCAGCGTTCACCATTCTACCAACCTTTTCCAGGGTAAGGATTGTACTGAATATAGTACCATGTGCCATAATATCCATCAAGCTCCATATATATATATATATTTATATTCCTATGAGTCCACGGGGAAAATTAAACACGAAAAGCTCCCAAATGCACTTTCGTGTAATAATCACATCATCAGGGGAGACACAGGAGAGAAATATAACAGTCAGTTGATATACATCGAAGAGACGAAGCAGGACGCCATTTGGTAAACATGTGATTGTCCAAAACATACAACGAGCGTTCATAAACTTATCATTTTACAAATCTTATCCACAATAAAGTTATCTAATATGTATAGACCATCACTAATATTAAGATTATAAATCTTTGTGTATCTAATAATAGAAGATTCAATGATATTTCTCTTGGTAGTAGAGTTAGAGTTAATAACTGAGATGGCATTACTCCAGTCAATACAATGATCATAGTTGTTAACATGATTAAACAAGGCATTTGATTCTTGTCCCGTTCTTATACTATATTTATGTTGCTTAAGTCTAACAGAAAGATCCCTACCAGTCTGACCAACATAAAATTTATCACAGTTTCCACAAGGCACTTTATAGATGCAACCAAGAGAATTTTCTGGTGTATTCCTGATTAAGATATTCTTTATAGTATTATTGTTGCTAAAGGCAACATTTACATTAAAGGATTTAAGGAACATGGGAAAAAAAGTGAAATTATTATGAAAAGGAACTAAAAGATTCTTGGTGTCAAAGGGAGGTTCGGGCTCAACTCTATAAAATGATTTCTTTGCCAACTTAAGGGATTTATCAATGAAAGATCTAGGGTACTTTAACTTAGATCCAATAGAGTTTGAGTTTGAGAAGATATATTCTATTGGATCTAAGTTAAAGTACCGTAGATCTTTCATTTATAAATCCCTTAAGTTAGCAAAGAAATCATTTTATAGAGTTGAGACAATCATCCAATTGACACCAAGAATCTTTTAGTTCTCCCTTCTAATAATAATTTCAATTTGCTTCCCATGTTGCTTAAATCCTTAAATGTAAATGTTGCCTTTAGCAACAATAATACTATAAAGAATATCTTAATTAGGAATTCACCAGGAAATTCTCTTGGTTGCATCTATATAGTGCCTTGTGGAAACTATGATAAATTTCATGTTGGTTAGACTGGTAAGGATCTTTCTGTTAGACTTAAGCAACATAAATATAGTATAAGAACGGGACAAGACTCAAATGCTTTGTTTAATCATGTTAAAAACTATGATCATTGTATTGACTGGAGTAACGCCATCTCAGTTATTAACTCTAACTCTATTACCAAAAGAAATATCACTGAATCTTCTATTATTAAATACACAAAGAATTATAATCCTAAGATTAGTGATGGTCTATACAAATTAGATAACTTTATTGTTGATAAGATTTGTAAAATGATAAGTTTATGAACGCTCGTTGCATGTTTTGGACAATCACATGTTTACCAAATGGCATCCTAGCTTCGTCTCTTCGATGTGTATCAACTTATTCTTATATTTCTATCTTGTGTCTCCCCTGATGATGTGATTATTACACGAAAGTGCACTTGGGAACTTTTCGTGATTCATTTCCCCCGTGGTCTCATAGGAATATCTTGATCACGCGCAAAATTGTGATCCTTTCCAACACTGAGTGTGAACAAATGGGGCCTTTGTTGTCTTTTCCTAGCGCTACCTCACACACATGAGGGGGGAGGGGGTTGGTATTTCATGTGTGGTGAGGTGGCGATGGGAATGAATAAAGACAGACAGTATGGATTATGTACATGTGTATATATGTATATGTCTGTGTGTGTATGTATATATGTATACGTTGAGATGTACAGGTATGTATATTTGCGTGTGTGGACGTGTATGTATATACATGTGTATGTGGGTGGGTTGGGCCATTCTTTCGTCTGTTTCCTTGCGCTACCTCGCTAACGCGGGAGACAGCGAAAATGCAAAATAAATATATGAAATATATATATATATATATATATATATATATATATATATACATATATATACGAATAAAGTGCATATGAACGGGCACCTTCATAGAACATACAAACCTCCAACAGCAAGGATCGAACCCGGGACCCCTGTGCAAGAGGCAGGCATGCTAACCGCTAGGCTATGGGACTGTATAATAGGAAACAACTATTCGAAATACTAAGTACTTGAATACACTTCGTCTCACAATGGTGAGCAACGGGGTCTATACCTGGTTGTTTCCGAACAGACGCACATAGCCAGCTGATAGCGTTTTACCGAACCTAACTGTACAACGCGGAGGTATATGAATACGAATAAAGTGCATATGAACGCGCATCTTCATAGAACATACAAACCTCCAACAGCCAGGATCGAACCCGGGACCCCTGTGCAAGAGGCAGGCATGCCAACAGGGGTCCCGGGTTCGATCCTGGCTGTTGGAGGTTTGTATGTTCTATGAAGATGCGCGTTCATATACACTTTATTCGTATATATATATATATATATATATATATATATATATATATATATATATATATATATATATATATATATATATATATATATATATATATATATTTATATCCCTGGGAATAGGGAATAAAGAATACTTCCCACGCATTCCTCACGTGTCGTAAAAGGAGACTAAAGGGGACGTTAGCGGGGGGGTGGGGCTGGAAAGCCTCCCTTCCAAATATTTTAACTTTCTAAAAGGGGAAACAGATGAAGGAGTCACGTGGGGAGTGCTCATCCTCTCCGAAGGTTCAAACTGGGGTGTCTAAATGTTCATGGATGTACCCAAGATGAGAAAAAAGGAGCGAAGGAAGTATGTTTGAGGAAAGGAACCTGCGTGTTTTGGCTCTGAGTGAAACGAAGCTCAAGGGTAAATGGGAAGAGTGGTTTGGAAATGTCTTGGGAATAAAGTCAAGCGTTATTGAGAGGACAAGAGCAAAGAAGGAGTAGCACTACTCCTGAAACAGGAGTGGTGGGAGTATGTGATAGATTGTAAGGAAGTAAACTCTAGATTGATATGGGTAAAACTGAAAGTAGATGGGAGAGAGATTGGTGATTATTGGCGGATATGCACCCGGGCGTGAGAAAAAAGATTATGAGAGGCAAGTGGTTTGGGAGTAGTTGAATGAGTGTGTTAGTAGTTTTGATGCACGAGACCGGGTTATAGTGATGGGTGATTTGAATGCAAAGGTGAATAATGTAGCAGTTGAGGGAATAATTTGAGGCCATTGGGTGTTCAGTGTTGTAATGGAAATGGTGAGGAGCTTGTAGATTTCTGTGTTGAAAAAGGGCTGGTGATTGGGAATACCTGGTTTAAGAAAAGAGATATACATAAGTATACGCATGTAAGTAGGAGAGATAACCAGAGAGCGTTATTGGATTACGTGTTAATTGATAGGCGCACGAAAGAGAGACTTTTGGATGTTAATGTGATGAGAGTTGCAACTGGAGGGATGTCTGATCATTATATTGTGGAGGCGAGGGTGAAGATTTGTAGAGGTTTTCAGAAAAGAAGGGAGAATGTTGGAGTGAAAAGAATGGTGAGAGTAAGTGAGCTTAGGAAGGAGACTTGTGTGAGGAAGTACCAGGAGAGAATGAATATAGAATGGAAAAAGGTGTGAACAAAGGAGGTAAGGGGAGTGAGGGAGGATGGAGTGTATTTAAGGAAGCAGTGATGGCTTGCAAAGAAGATGCTTGTGGCATTAGAAACGTGGGAGGTGGGCAGATTACAAAGGGGAGTGAGTGGTGGGATGAAGAAGTATTATTATTAGTGAAAGAGAAGAGAGAGGCATCTGGATGATTTTTGCAGGGAAGTAATGCAAATGAGTGAGAGATGTATAAAAGAAAGAGGCAGGTGGTCAAGAGAAAGGTGCAAGAGGTGAAAAAGAGGGCAAATGAGAGTTGGGGTGAGAGAGTATCATTAAATTTTAGGAAAAATAAAAAGATGTTTTAGAAGGAGGTAAATAAAGTGCGTAAGACAAGGGAACAGATGTGAACTTAAGTGAAGGGGGATAATGGGGAGGTGATAACAAGTAGTGGTGACGTGAGAAAATGGAGAGTGTATTTTGAAGGTTTGTTGAATATGTTTGATAATAAAGTGGCAGATATAGGGTGTTTTGGTCGAGGTGGCGTGCAAAGTGAGAGGGTTAGGGAGAATGATTTGGTAAACAGAGAAGAGGTAGTAAAAGGTTTATGGAAGATGAAAGTCGGGAAGGCAGCGGTTTGGATGATATTGTAGTTGAATTTATTAGAAAAGGGGGTGATTGTATCGTTGACTGGTTGGTAAGGTTATTTATTGTATGTATGACTCATGGTATGGTGCCAGAGGATTGGCGGAATGCTCGCATAGTGCCATTGTACAAAGGCAAAGGGGATAAAAGTGAGTGCTCAAATAACAGAGGTATAAGTTTGTTGAGTATTCTTGGAAAATTATATGGGAGGGTATTGATTGAATGGGTGAAGGCATGTACAGAGCATCAGATTGGGGAAGAGCAGTGTGGTTTCAGAAGTGGTAGAGAATGTGTGGATCAGGTGTTTGCTTTGAAATTTTTTTTTTTTTTTTTTTTTTTTTTTTTTTTTTTATACTTTGTCGCTGTCTCCCGCGTTTGCGAGGTAGCGCAAGGAAACAGACGAAAGAAATGGCCCAACCCCCCCCCCCCCATACACATGTACATACACACGTCCAGACACGCAAATATACATACCTACACAGCTTTCCATGGTTTACCCCAGACGCTTCACATGCCTTGATTCAATCCACTGACAGCACGTCAACCCCTGTATACCACATGACTCCAATTCACTCTATTTCTTGCCCTCCTTTCACCCTCCTGCATGTTCAGGCCCCGATCACACAAAATCTTTTTCACTCCATCTTTCCACCTCCAATTTGGTCTCCCTCTTCTCCTCGTTCCCTCCACCTCCGACACATATATCCTCTTGGTCAATCTCTCCTCACTCATTCTCTCCATGTGCCCAAACCATTTCAAAACACCCTCTTCTGCTCTCTCAACCACGCTCTTTTTATTTCCACACATCTCTCTTACCCTTACGTTACTTACTCGATCAAACCACCTCACACCACACATTGTCCTCAAACATCTCATTTCCAGCACATCCATCCTCCTGCGCACAACTCTATCCATAGCCCACGCCTCGCAACCATACAACATTGTTGGAACCACTATTCCCTCAAACATACCCATTTTTGCTTTCCGAGATAATGTTCTCGACTTCCACACATTTTTCAAGGCTCCCAAAATTTTCGCCCCCTCCCCCACCCTATGATCCACTTCCGCTTCCATGGTTCCATCCGCTGACAGATCCACTCCCAGATATCTAAAACACTTCACTTCCTCCAGTTTTTCTCCATTCAAACTCACCTCCCAATTGACTTGACCCTCACCCCTACTGTACCTAATAACCTTGCTCTTATTCACATTTACTCTCAACTTTCTTCTTCCACACACTTTACCAAACTCAGTCACCAGCTTCTGCAGTTTCTCACATGAATCAGCCACCAGCGCTGTATCATCAGCGAACAACAACTGACTCACTTCCCAAGCTCTCTCATCCCCAACAGACTTCATACTTGCCCCTCTTTCCATGACTCTTGCATTTACCTCCCTTACAACCCCATCCATAAACAAATTAAACAACCATGGAGACATCACACACCCCTGCCGCAAACCTACATTCACTGAGAACCAATCACTTTCCTCTCTTCCTACACGTACACATGCCTTACATCCTCGATAAAAACTTTTCACTGCTTCTAACAACTTGCCTCCCACACCATATATTCTTAATACCTTCCACAGAGCATCTCTATCAACTCTATCATATGCCTTCTCCAGATCCATAAATGCTACATACAAATCCATTTGCTTTTCTAAGTATTTCTCACATACATTCTTCAAAGCAAACACCTGATCCACACATCCTCTACCACTTCTGAAACCGCACTGCTCTTCCCCAATCTGATGCTCTGTACATGCCTTCACCCTCTCAATCAATACCCTCCCATATAATTTACCAGGAATACTCAACAAACTTATACCTCTGTAATTTGAGCACTCACTCTTATCCCCTTTGCCTTTGTACAATGGCACTATGCACGCATTCCGCCAATCCTCAGGCACCTCACCATGAGTCATACATACATTAAATAACCTTACCAACCAGTCAACAATACAGTCACCCCCTTTCTTAATAAATTCCACTGCAATACCATCCAAACCTGCTGCCTTGCCGGCTTTCATCTTCCGCAAAGCTTTTACTACCTCTTCTCTGTTTACCAAATCATTTTCCCTAACCCTCTCACTTTGCACACCACCTCGACCAAAACACCCTATATCTGCCACTCTGTCATCAGACACATTCAACAAACCTTCAAAATACTCATTCCATCTCCTTCTCACATCACCGCTACTTGTTATCACCTCCCCATTTACGCCCTTCACTGAAGTTCCCATTTGCTCCCTTGTCTTACGCACCCTATTTACCTCCTTCCAGAACATCTTTTTATTCTCCCTAAAATTTACTGATAGTCTCTCACCCCAACTCTCATTTGCCCTTTTTTTCACCTCTTGCACCTTTCTCTTGACCTCCTGTCTCTTTCTTTTTACTTCTCCCACTCAATTGCATTTTTTCCCTGCAAAAATCGTCCAAATGCCTCTCTCTTCTCTTTCACTAATACTCTTACTTCTTCATCCCACCACTCACTACCCTTTCTAAACAGCCCACCTCCCACTCTTCTCATGCCACAAGCATCTTTTGCGCAATCCATCACTGATTCCCTAAATACATCCCATTCCTCCCCCACTCCCCTTACTTCCATTGTTCTCACCTTTTTCCATTCTGTACACAGTCTCTCCTGGTACTTCCCCACACAGGTCTCCTTCCCAAGCTCACTTACTCTCACCACCTTCTTCACCCCAACATTCACTCCTCTTTTCTGAAAACCCATACCAATCTTCACCTTAGCCTCCACAAGATAATGATCAGACATCCCTCCAGTTGCACCTCTCAACACATTAACATCCAAAAGTCTCTCTTTCGCACGCCTGTCAATTAACACGTAATCCAATAACGCTCTCTGGCCATCTCTCCTACTTACATAAGTATACTTATGTATATCTCGCTTTTTAAACCAGGTATTCCCAATCATCAGTCCTTTTTCAGCACATAAATCTACAAGCTCTTCACCATTTCCATTTACATTTCCATTTGCTTTGAAAAATGTATGTGAGAAATACTTAGAAAAGCAAATGGATTTGTATATAGCATTTATGGATCTGGAGAAGGCATATGATAGAGTTGATAGAGATGCTATGTGGAAGGTATTAAGAATATATGGTGTGGGAGGCAAGTTGTTAGAAGCAGTGAAAAGTTTTTATCGAGGATGTAAGGCATGTGTAAGAGTAGGAAGAGAGGAAAGTGGTTGGTTCTCAGGGAATGTAGGTTTGCGGCAGGGGTGTTTATAGCTGGGGTTGTTATGGAGGTAAATGCAAGAGTTTTGGAAAAAGGAGCAAGTGTGCAGTCTGTTGGGGATGAGAGCGCCTTGGGAAGTGAGTCAGTTGTTGTTCGCTGATGATACAGCGCTGGTGGCTGATTCGTGTGAGAAACTGCAGAAGCTGGTGACTGAGTTTGATAAAGTGTGTGAAAGAAGAAAGCTGAGAGTAAATGTGAATAAGAGCAAGGTTATTAGGTATAGTAGGGTTGAGGGAAAAGTCAATCGGGAGGTAAGTTTGAATGGAGAAAAACTGGAGGAAGTGAAGTGTTTTAGATATCTGGGAGTGGACTTGGCAGCAGATGGAACCATGGAAGCAGAAGTGACTAATAGGGTGGGTGAGCGGGCGAAAGTTCTGGGAGCTTTGATGAATGTGTGGAAGTCGAGAACATTATCTTGGAAAGCAAAAAATGTGTATGTTTGAAGGAATAGTGGTTCCAAAAATGTTATATGGTTTCGAGGCGTGGGCTATAGATAGAGTGCTGCGGAAGAGGGTGGATGTGCTGGAAATGTGATATTTGAGAACAATATAAGGTGTGAGATGGTTTGATCGAGTAAGTAATAATACGGTAAGAGAGATGTGTGGTAATAAAAAGGGTGTGGTTGAGAGAGCAAAAGAGGGTGTTTTGAAATGGTTTGGTCACCTGTTGAAATGAGTGAGGAAAGACTGACCAAGAGGATATATGTGTCAGAGGTGGAGGGAACGAGAAGTGGGAGACCAAATTGGAGGTGGAAAGATGGAGTGAAAAATGATTTTGAGTGATCGGGGCCTGAACATGCAGTAGGGTGAAAGGCGTGCAAGGAATATAGTGAATTGGAACGCTATGGTATACCGTGGTCGATGTGCTGTCAATGGATTGAACCAGGGCATGTGAAGCGTCTGGGGTAAACCATGGAAAGTTCTGTGGGGCCTGGATGTGGATAAGGAGCTGTGGTGCATTATCATATGACAGCTAGAGACTGAGTGTGAACGAATGTGGCCTTTGTTGTCTTTTCCTAG
>NC_092225.1:45080886-45105886 GCF_036320965.1 Panulirus ornatus | reverse complement strand
CTAATACTCTTACTTCTTCATCCCACCACTCACTACCCTTTCTAATCAACCCACCTCCCACTCTTCTCATGCCACAAGCATCTTTTGCGCAATCCATCACTGATTCCCTAAATACATCCCATTCCTCCCCCACTCCCCTTACTTCCATTGTTCTCACCTTTTTCCATTCTGTACTCAGTCTCTCCTGGTACTTCCTCACACAGGTCTCCTTCTCAAGCTCACTTACTCTCACCACCCTCTTCACCCCAACATTCACTCTTCTTTTCTGAAAACCCATACAAATCTTAACCTTAGCCTTCACAAGATAATGATCAGACATCCCTCCAGTTGCACCTCTCAGCACATTAACATCCAAAAGTCTCTCTTTCGCACGCCTGTCAATTAACACGTAATCCAATAACGCTCTCTGGCCATCTCTCCTACTTACATAAGTACACTTATGTATATCTCGCTTTTTAAACCAGGTATTTCCAATCATCAGTCCTTTTTCAGCACATAAATCTACAAGCTCTTCACCATTTCCATTTACAACACTGAACACCCCATGTATACCAATTATTCCCTCAACTGCCACATTACTCACCTTTGCATTCAAATCACCCATCACTATGACCCGGTCTCGTGCATCAAAACCACCAACACACTCATTCAGCTGCTCCCAAAACACTTGCCTCTCTTGATCTTTCTTCTCATGCCCAGGTGCATATGCACCAATAATCACCCACCTCTCGCCATCAACTTTCAGTTTTACCCATATTAATCGAGAATTTACTTTCTTACACTCTATCACATACTCCCACAACTCCTGTTTCAGGAGTATTGCTACTCCTTCCCTTGCTCTTGTCCTCTCACTAACCCCTGACTTTACTCCCCAGACATTCCCAAACCACTCTTCCCCTTTACCCTTGAGCTTCGTTTCACTCAGAGCCAAAACATCCAGGTTCCTATCCTCAAACATGCTACCTATCTCTCCTTTTTTCATATCTTGGTTACATCCACACACATTTAGGCACCCCACTCTGAGCCTTCGAGGAGGATGAGCACTCCCCGGGTGACTCCTTCTTCTGTTTCCCATTTTAGAAAGTTAATACAAGGAGGGAGGATTTCTGGCCCCCCGCTCCCATCCCCTCTAGTCGCTTTCTACGACACGCGAGGAATACGTGGGAAGTATTCTTTCACCCCTATCCCCAGGGATAATATACATATACACATACATACACACACACACACATATATATATATATATATATATATATATATATATATATATATATATATATATATATATATATGGTGTGGGAGGAAAGTTGTTAGAAGCAGTGAAAAGTTTTTATCGAGGATGTAAGGCATGTGTACGTGTAGGAAGAGAGGAAAGTGATTGGTTCTCAGTGAATGTAGGTTTGCGGCAGGGGTGTGTGATGTCTCCATGGTTGTTTAATTTGTTTATGGATGGGGTTGCTAGGGAGGTAAATGCAAGAGTTTTGGAAAGAGGGGCAAGTATGAAGTCTGTTGGGGATGAGAGAGCTTGGGAAGTGAGTCAGTTGTTGTTCGCTGATGATACAGCGCTGGTGGCTGATTCATGTGAGAAACTGCAGAAGCTGGTGACTGAGTTTGGTAAAGTGTGTGGAAGAAGAAAGCTAAGAGTAAATGTGAATAAGAGCAAGGTTATTAGGTACAGTAGGGTTGAGGGTCAAGTCAATTGGGAGGTGAGTTTGAATGGAGAAAAACTGGAGGAAGTGAAGTGTTTTAGATATCTGGGAGTGGATCTGGCAGCGGATGGAACCATGGAAGCGGAAGTGGATCATATGGTGGGGGAGGGGGCGAAAATTCTGGGAGCCTTGAAGAATGTGTGGATGTCGAGAACATTATCTCGGAAAGCAAAAATGGGTATGTTTGAAGGAATTGTGGTTCCAACAATGTTGTATGGTTGCGAGGCGTGGGCTATGGATTGAGTTGTGCGCAGGAGGATGGATGTGCTGGAAATGAGATGTTTGAGGACAATGTGTGGTGTGAGGTGGCTTGATCGAGTGAGTAACGTAAGGGTAAGAGAGATGTGTGGAAATAAAAAGAGCGTGATTGAGAGAGAAGAAAAGGGTGTTTTGAAGTGGTTTGGGCACATGGAGAGAATGAGTGAGGAAAGATTGACCAAGAGGATATATGTGTCGGAGGTGGAGGGAACGAGGAGAAGAGGGAGACCAAATTGGAGGTGGAAAGATGGAGTGAAAAAGATTTTGTGTGATCGGGGCCTGAACATGCAAGGAGGGTGAAAGGAGGGCAAGGAATAGAGTGAATTGGAGCGATGTGGTATACCGGGGTTGACGTGCTGTCAGTGTATTGAATCAAGGCATGTGAAGCGTCTGGGGTAAACCATGGAAAGCTGTGTAGGTATGTATATTTGCGTGTGTGGACGTATGTATATACATGTGTATGGGGGGGGGGGCCATTTCTTTCGTCTGTTTCCTTGCGCTACCTCGCAAACGCGGGAGACAGCGACAAAGTATAATAATAATGATATATATATATATTTATATTTTTGTTTTTTTTTTCTTTTTTTTTCATACTATTCGCCATTTACCTCGTTAGCGAGGTAGCGTTATGAAGAGAGCACTGATCGTTTGATGGAATATCCTCACGTGGCCCCTTCTCTGTTCTTTATTTTGGGAAATTAAAAACTGCAGGGGAGGATTTCCAGCCTCCCACTCCCTCCCCTTTTAGCCTCCTTCTACGACGCCCAGGGAATATGTGGGAAGTATTCTTTCTCCTCTATCTCCATGGATAAGTAGTTTGTTTGAGGAAAACAACCTGGATGTTTTGACCCTGAGTGAAACGAAGCTCAAAGATAAAAGGGATTGTGCTTACGGAATGTCTTGGGAATAAAGTCGGGGGTTGGTGAGAGGACAAGTGCAAGGGAAGGAGTAGCACTACTCATGAAGCAGGATTTGTGGGAATATGTGATACCTGTAAGAAAGTAAACTCTAGATTGATATGGGTAAAACTGAAAGTGGATGGAGAGAGATGAGTGATTATTGTAGCCTATGCACCTGAGCATGAAAAGAAAGATCATGGGAGGCAAATTTTTGGGAGCAGCTGAGTAAGTGTGTTAGCAGCTTTGATGCAGGAGACCAGGTTATAGTGATGGGTGATTTGAATGCAAAGGTGAGTAATGTGGCAGTTCAGGATATAATTGGTGTACATAGGATGTTCAGTGTTGAAAATGGAAATGGTGAAGAGATTTTGATATGTGTGCTCATAAAGGACTGGTGATTGGGAATACCTGGTTTAAAAAGAGAGATATACATAAGTATACTTATATGAATAGGAGAGATAGCCAGAGGGCGTTATTGGATTATGTGTTTAATGGTAGGCGTGTAAAAGAGAGACTTTTGGATGTTAATGTGCTGAGAGGGGCAGATGGAGGGATGTTTGATCACTATCTTGTGAAGACGAAGGTGAACATTTGTAGAGGATTTCAGAAAAGAAGAAAGAATGTTTGGGAGACGAGAATGGTGAGAGTAAGTGAGCTTGGAAAGGAGACTTGTGTGAGGAAATACCAGGAGAGACTGAGTGCAGAATGGCAAAAGGCTGAGAGAAAATTACGTAAGGTGAGTGAAGAAGGAATGAGATGTATTTAGAGAAGCATTGATGGCTTGCGCAAAAGATGCACGTGATATGAGAAAAGTGGGAGATGGGCAGATTGAAAGGGTAGTGAGTGGTGGGGTGAAGAAGTAAGATTGTTAGTGAAAGAGAAGAGCGAGGCGTTTGGACGATTTTCGCAGGAATGCAATGCAAATGACTGGGAAAGCAGCAGCAGGATGTCAAGGGAAAGATGGAAGAGGTGAAAAAGAGGGCAAATGAGAGTTGGGGTGAGAAAGTATTGATATATTTTAGGGAGAATAAAAAAATGTTTTGGAAGGAGGTAAATAAAGTGCGTAAGACAAGGGAACAAATGGGAACATAGGTGAAGGGGATGAATGGGGAGTTAATGACAAGTAGTGATGAAGTTACAAGGAGATGGAGTGAATGTTTTGAAGGTTTGTTGAATGTGTTTGATGATAGAGTGGCAGACATAGGGTGTTTTGGTCGTGGTGGAGTGCAAAGTGAGAGGGTCAGGAAGATAGTTTGGTAAACAGAGGAGAGGTAGTAAAAGCTTTGCGGAAGATGAAAGCCAGCAAGGCTGCGGGTTTGGATGGTATTGCAAAGGAATTTATAAAAAAAGGTGACTTTTGTTGTTGATTGGTTGGTAAGGATATTCAGTGTATGTATTGATCATGGTGAAGTGCATGAGGATTGGCGTAATGCATGTATAGGGCCATTGTACAAAGACAAAGGTGATAAGGTGAGTGTTCAAATTACAGAGGTATAAGTCTGTTCAGTATTTCTGGGAAATTATATGAGGCGGTATTAGTCGAAAGGGTAAAGGCATGTACCGACCATCAGATTGGAGAAGAGCAGTTTGGTTTCTGAAGTGGTAGTGGATGTGTGGATCAGGTGTTTGCTCTGAAAAAATTTATGTGAGAAATACTAAGAAAAGCAGATGGATTTGTATGTAGCATTTATGGATCTGGAGAAGACATGTGATAGTATGGATAGAAATGCTTTGTAGAAGGTTCTAAGAGTATATACTGTGGTAGGTAACTTACTAGAAGTGAAAAGTTTTTACCAAGGATGCAAGGCATGTGTATGAGTACGAATAGAGGAAAGTGATTGGTTCCCAGTAAATGTCGGTTTGCCGCAGATGTGTGTGATGTCTCCATAGTTGTTTAATTTGTTTATGGATGGTGTGGTTAGCGGGGTGAATGCAAAAGTTGTGGAGAGTCTGGTGTGGATGAGTGGGAATGGGAAATGAGTCAGTTGTTGTTCGTTGATTCGCTGAAGATACAGTGCTGGTGGGTTATTTGGGTGAGAAACTGCAGAGGTTGGTGACTGACTTTGGTAAAGTGTGTGAAGGAAGAAAGCTGAGAGAAAATGTGAATAAAAGCAAGGTTCAGTAGGGTTGAGGGACAGGGAAACTGAGAGGTAAGTTTGTTTAGAGAAAAATGGAGGAAGTTAAGTGTTTTAGATATCTGGGAGTGGATTTGGCAGCGGATGCAACCATGTAAGCGGAAGTGAGTCACATGGTGGGGGAGGAGCGAAGGTTCTGCGAAAGTTGAAGATTGTGTTGAATGCGACAACGTTACCTCGGAGAGGAAAGATGGGTATTTTTGAAGGAACAGTGTTCGTAAAATGTAATATATTTGTGAGGCATTGGCGATAGATAAGGTTGTTTGGAGGAGGATGGATGTATTGAAAATGAGATGCGTGAGGACAATATGTGGTGTGAGGTGGTTTGATCGAGTAAGTAATGAAAATGTAAGAGATAAGTGTGGTAATAAAGCGAATGTAGTTAAGAGAGCAGAATATATATATATATATATATATATATATATATATATATATATATATATATATATATATATATATATATATATATATATATATATATATATATATATTTTTTTTTGCTTTGTCGCTGTCTCCCGCGTTTGCGAGGTAGCGCAAGGAAACATACGAAAGAAATGGCCCAACCCACCCCCATACACATGTATATACATACGTCCACACACGCAAATATACATACCTACACAGCTTTCCATGGTTTACCCCAGACGCTTCACATGCCTTGATTCAATCCACTGACAGCACATCAACCCCGGTATAGCACATCGATCCAATTCACTCTATTCCTTGCCGTCCTTTCACCCTCCTGCATGTTCAGGCCCCGATCACACAAAATCTTTTTCACTCCATCTTTCCACCTCCAATTTGGTCTCCCTCTTCTCCTCGTTCCCTCCACCTCCGACACATATATCCTCTTGGTCAATCTTTCCTCACTCATTCTCTCCATGTGCCCAAACCAATTCAAAACACCCTCTTCTGCTCTCTCAACCACGCTCTTTTTATTTCCACACATCTCTCTTACCCTTACGTTCCTTACTCGATCAAACCACCTCACACCACACATTGTCCTCAAACATCTCATTTCCAGCACATCCATCCTCCTGCGCACAACTCTATCCATAGCCCACGCCTCGCAACCATACAACATTGTTGGAACCACTATTCCTTCAAACATACCCATTTTTGCTTTCCGAGATAATGTTCTCGACTTCCACACATTCTTCAAGGCTCCCAGAATTTTCGCCCCCTCCCCCACCCTATGATCCACTTCCGCTTCCATGGTTCCATCCGCTGCCAGATCCACTCCCAGATATCTAAAACACTTCACTTCCTCCAGTTTTTCTCCATTCAAACACCTCCCAATTGACTTGACCCTCAACCCTACTGTACCTAATAACCTTGCTCTTATTCACATTTACTCTTAACTTTCTTCTTTCACACACTTTACCAAACTCAGTCACCAGATTCTGCAGTTTCTCACATGAATCAGCCACCAGCGCTGTATCATCAGCGAACAACAACTGACTCACTTCCCAAGCTCTCTCATCCCCATCAGACTTCATACTTGCCCCTCTTTCCAAAACTCTTGCATTTTCCTCCCTAACAACCCCATCCATAAACAAATTAAACAACCATGGAGACATCACACACCCCTGCCGCAAACCTACATTTTGTGAGAACCAATCACTTTCCTCTCTTCCTACACGTACAAATGCCTTACATCCTCGATAAAAACTTTTCACTGCTTCCAACAACTTTCCTCCCACACCATATATTCTTAATACCTTCCACAGAGCATCTCTATCAACTCTATCATATGCCTTCTCCAGATCCATAAATGCTACATACAAATCCATCTGTTTTTCTAAGTATTTCTCACATACATTCTTCAAAGCAAACACCTGATCCACACATCCTCTACCACTTCTGAAATCACACTGCTCTTCCCCAATCTGATGCTCTGTACATGCCTTCACCCTCTCAATCAATATCCTCCCATATAATTTACCAGGAATACTCAACAAACTTATACCTCTGTAATTTGAGCACTCACTCTTATCCCCTTTGCCTTTGTACAATGGCACTATGCAAGCATTCCGCCAATCCTCAGGCACCTCACCATGAGTCATACATACATTAAACAACCTTACTACCCAGTTAATAATACAGTCACCCACTTTTTTAATGAATTCCACTGCAATACCATCCAAACCTGCTGCCTTGCTGGCTTTCATCTTCCGCAAACCTTTTACTACCTCTTCTCTGTTTACCAAATCATTTTCCCTAACCCTCTCACTTTGCACACCACCTCGACCAAAACACCCTATATCTGCCATTTTATCATCAAACACATTCAACAAACCTTCAAAATACTCATTCCATCTTCTCACATCACCAGTACTTGTTATCACCTCCCCATTTGCCCCCTTCACTGAAGTTCCCATTTGTTCCCTTGTCTTACGCACTTTATTTACCTCCTGTATATATATATATATATATATATATATATATATATATATATATATATATATATATTTTATTTTTTTTCCTTTTTTCTTTTTCAAACTATTCGCCATTTCCCGCGTTAGCGAGGTAGCGTTAAGAACAGAGGACTGCGCCTTTTTTGGAATATCCTCACCTGGCCCCCTCAGTTCCTTCTTTTGGAAAATTAAAAAAAAAAAACGAGATGGGAGGATTTCCAGCCCCCCGCTCCCTCCCCTTTTAGTCGCCTTCTACGACACGCAGGGAATACGTGGGAAGTATTCTTAATCCCCTATCCCCAGGGATATATATATATATATATATATATATATATATATATATATATATATATATATATATATATATATATATATATATATATATATATATATATATATATATATATATATATATATATATATATATATATATATTCCTATAAGTCCACGGGGAAAATGAAACACGAAAAGTTCCCAAGTGCACTTTCATGTAATAATCACATCATCAGGGGAGACACAAGAGAGAAATATAACAGTCAGTTGATATACATCGACGAGACGAAGCTAGGACGCCATTTGGTAAACATGTGATTGTCCAAAACATGGACATCGTCTCTTCGATGTATATCAACTGACTGTTATATTTCTCTCTTGTGTCTCCCCTGATGATGTGATTATTACACGAAAGTGCACTTGGGAACTTATCGTGTTTCATTTTCCCTGTGGACTCATAGGAATATCTTGATCACGTGCAAAATTGTGATTCTTTCCAATATATATATATATATATATATATATATATATATATATATATATATATATATATATATATATATATATATATATATATATATATATATATATTACCCATGTCGATAGGGAAGAAAAAGTACTGCCCACATATTTCGTGCGTGTTGCAGAATAGGACTAACAGGAGCGGGAGATAATGACTGAAAATCTTCTCTTCATTTATTAGTTTCTAAAAGAAAGAAACAGACGAAGAAGCAAGTAAGACATTTTGTCTCTAAGGACTCTTATTTGTCCTTGATGGTACCATACTTTCATCGGAAATGGCGAGCTTTGTAAGAGAAAAAAATTTGGATAGATATATGGATCGATAGATTCATAGATGGATAGATAGACAGATAGATAGATAGATAGATAGATATATAATTTGATAGACAGATGATTAGTAAGATCGATCAACATATCAACCAAAATGAGGACCATGATTTGATGAATGACCTTGAAAGCGGTTCCTCATTACCAATTCTAGGCAACACATTTCCATTTCCTTCATTATGTTGCTGATGCTTCCTTATAATAACGTACACACGGCTTTCATCAAATGGTCTCGCAAAGGACTTCCATATCATCAAGATCCAACTCTTTACAGACCAGTTTAGGAACCTCCAGGGTCACAAGTTCCACATCATTACCGCGACATACTTCCCATACATGGACTACGAGAAGGACAGTGACGAGCCGGGCAGCACAGTAACGCCTAAGGACTCCGTGGACGCCAGACTCCTTCATGCCTTCGCTGCAACGTTGAATTTTACGTAAGATTAAACGTGATTTTCCTCCATGTTCCTAGAGATGTTTCTGAGTCACTGTATTAAGTGTCATGAAATATGTATATTTCTGATCTAAATTTCACTTTTTTATTTAATGTGAGACTCATTACAAGAAAAGAGAAATTCACGGATAGACATACGTATACATGTACTTACAAGACAATCATATGTTTACCAAATGGCGTCCTAGCTTCGTCTCTTCATTGTAAATCAACTAACTGTCATATTCCTCTTTTGTGTCTCCCCTGATGATGTGATCATTACACGAAAGTGCACTTGGGAACCTTTCGTGTTTCATTTTGGGCTCATAGGAATATATATATTATTAATATATATATATATATATATATATATATATATATATATATATATATATATATATATATATATATATATATGTATATATATATATATATATATATATATATATATATATATATATATATATATATATATATATATATATATATATATATATATATATATATATATATATATATATATATATATATATATATATATATATATATATATATATATATACATATATATATATATATATATATATATATATATATATATATATATATATATATATATATATATATATATATATATATATATATATATATATATATATATATATATATATATATATATATATATATATATATATATATATATATATATATATATATATTGAAGGTTTTTGAAGGTTTGTTGAATGTGTTTGAGGATAGAGTGGCAGATATAGGGTGTTTTGGTCGAGGTGGTGTGCAAAGTGAGAGGGTTAGGGAAAATGATTTGGTAAACAGAGAAGAGGTAGTAAAAGCTTTGCGGAAGATGAAAGCCGGCAAGGTAGCAGGTTTGGATGGTATTGCAGTGGAATTATTATAAAAGGGGGTGACTGTATTGTTGACTGGTTGGTAAGGTTATTTAATGTATGTATGACTCATGGTGAAGTGCCTGAGGATTGGCGGAATGCGTGCATAGTGCCATTGTACAAAGGCAAAGGGGATAAGAGTGAGTGCTCAAATTACAGAGGTATAAGTTTGTTGAGTATTCCTGGTAAATTATATGGGAGGGTATTGATTGAGAGGGTGAAGGCATGTACAAAGCATCATATTGGGGAAGAGCAGTGTGGTTTCAGAAGTGGTAGAGGATGTGTGGATCAGGTGTTTGCTTTGAAGAAGGTATGTGAGAAATACTTAGAAAAGCAAATGGATTTGTATGTAGCATCTATGGATCTGGAGAAGACATATGATAGAATTGATATAGATGCTCTGTCGAAGGTATTAAGAATATATGATGTGGGAGACAAGTTGTTAGAAGCATTGAAAAGTTTTTATCGAGGATGTAAGGCATGTGTACGTGTAGGGAGAGAGGAAAGTGATTGGTTCTCAGTGAATGTAGGTTTGCGGCAGGGGTGTGTGATGTCTCCATGGTTGTTTAATTTGTTTATGGATGGGGTTGTTAGGGAGGTGAATGCAATAGTTTTGGAAAGAGAGGCAAGTATAAAGTCTGTTGGGGATGAGAGAGCTTGGGAAGTGAGTCAGTTGTTGTTCGTTGATGATACAGCGCTGGTGGCTAGTTCATGTGAGAAACTGCAGAAGCTGGTGACTGAGTTTGGTAAAGTGTGTGAAAGAAGAAAGTTAAGAGTAAATGTGAATAAGAGCAAGGTTATTAGGTGCAGTAGGGTTGAGGGTCAAGTCAATTGGGAGGTGAGTTTGAATGGAAAAAAACTGGAGGAAGTGAAGTGTTTTAGATATCTGGGAGTGGATCTGGCAGGGGATGGAACCATGGAAGCGGAAGTGGATCATAGGGTGGGGGAGGGGGCGAAAATTCTGGGAGCCTTGAAGAATGTGTGGAAGTCGAGAACATTATCTTGGAAAGCAAAATGGGTATGTTTGAAGGAATAGTGGTTCCAACAATGTTGTATGGTTGCAAGGTGTGGGCTATGGATAGAGTGGTGCGCAGGAGGATGGATGTGCTGGAAATGAGATGTTTGAGGACAATGTGTGGTGTGAGGTGGTTTGATCGAGTAAGTAACGTAAGGGTAAGAGAGATGTGTGGAAATAAAAAAAGTGTGGTTGAGAGAGCAGAAGAGGGTGTTTTGAAATTGATTGGGCACATGGAGAGAATGAGTGAGGAAAGATTGACCAAGAGGATATATGTGTCGTAGGTGGAGGGAACGAGGAGAAGAGGGAGACCAAATTGGAGGTGGAAAGATGGAGTGAAAAAGATTTTGTGTGATCGGGGCCTGAACATGCAGGAGGATGAAAGGAGGGCAAGGAATAGAGTGAATTGGATCAATGTGGTATACCAGGGTTGATGTGCTGTCAGTGGATTGAATCAGGGCATGTGAAGCGTCTGGGGTAAACCATGGAAAGCTGTGTAGGTATGTATATTTGCGTGTGTGGACGTATGTATATACATGTGTATTGGGGTGGGTTAAGACATTCTTTCGTCTGTTTCCTTGCGCTACCTCGCAAACGCGGGAGACAGCGACAAAGCAAAAAAAAAAAAAATAAAAAAAATTTATATATATATATATATATATATATATATATATATATATATATATATATATATATATATATACATATATATATATATATATATATATATATATATATATATATATATATATATATATATATATATATATATATATACATATACATATATATATATATATATATATATATATATATATATATATATATATATATATATATATATATATATATATATATATATATATATATATATATGTTTTTTTTTTTTTTTTTTTTTTTTGCTTTGTCGCTGTCTCCCGCGTTTGCGAGGTAGCGCAAGGAAACAGACGAAAGAAATGGCCCAACCCACCCCCATACACATGCCTTGATTCAATCCACTGACAGCACGTCAACCGCGGTATACCACATCGCTCCAATTCACTCTATTCTTTGCCGTCCTTTCACCCTCCTGCATGTTCAGGCCCCGATCACACAAAAGCTTTTTCACTCCATCTTTCCACCTCCAATTTGGTCTCCCTCTTCTCCTCGTTCCCTCCACCTCCGACACATATATCCTCTTGGTCAATCTTTCCTCACTCATTCTCTCCATGTGACCAAACCATTTCAAAACACCATCTTCTGCTCTCTCAACCACGCTCTTTTTATTTCCACACATCTCTCTTACATTTACGTTACTTACTCGATCAAACCACCTCACACCACACATTGTCCTCAAACATCTCATTTCCAGCACCTCCATCCTCCTACGCACAACTCTATCCATAGTCCAGGCCTCGCAACCGTAAAACATTGTTTGAACCACTATTCCTTCAAACATACCCATTTTTGCTTTCCGAGATAATGTTCTCGACTTCCACACATTCTTCAAGGCTCCCAGAATTTTCGCCCCCTCCCCCACCCTATGATCCACTTCCGCTTCCATGGTTCCATCCGCTCCCAGATCCACTCCCAGATATCTAAAACACTTCACTTCCTCCAGTTTTTCTCCATTTAAACTCACCTCCCAATTGACTTGACCCTCAACCCTACTGTACCTAATAACCTTGCTCTTATTTACATTTACTCTTAACTTTCTTCTTTCACACACTTTACCAAACTCAGTCACCAGCTTCAGCAGTTTCTCACATGAATCAGCCACCAGCGCTGTATCATCAGCGAACAACAACTGACTCACTTCCCAAGCTCTTTCATCCCCAACAGACTTCATACTTGCCCCTCTTTCCAAAACTCTTGCATTCACCTCCCTAACAACCCCATCCATAAACAAATTAAACAACCATGGAGACATCACACACCCCTGCCGCAAACCTACATTCACTGAGAACCAATCACTTTCCTCTCTTCCTACACGTACACATGCCTTACATCCTCGATAAAAACTTTTCACTGCTTCTAACAACTTGCCTCCCACACCATATATTCTTAATACCTTCCAGAGAGCATCTCTATCAACTCTATCATATGCCTTCTCCAGATCCATAAATGCTACATACAAATCCATTTGCTTTTCTAAGTATTTCTCACATACATTCTTCAAAGCAAACACCTGATCCACACATCCTCTACCACTTCTGAAACCACAATGCTCTTCCCCAATCTGATGCTCTGTACACGCCTTGACCCTCTCAATCAATATCCTCCCATATAATTTACCAGGAATACTCAACAAACTTATACCTCTGTAAGTTGAGCACTCACTCTTATCCCCTTTGCCTTTGTACAATGGCACTATGCACGCATATATATATATATATATATATATATATATATATATATATATATATATATATATATATATATATATATATATATATATATATATATATATATATATACACCCCCATACACATGTATATACATACAAGTCCAAACACGCAAATATACGTACCTATACATCTCAATGTACACATATAAATACAAACACAGACACATACATATATACCCATGCACACAATTCACACAGTCTGCCTTTATTCATTCCCATTGCCACCTCGCCACACGTGGAATACCATCCCCCTCCCCCCTCATGTGTGCGAGGTACCACTAGGAAAAGACAACAAAGGCCCCATTCGTTCTCACTCAGTCTCTAGCTGTCATGCAATAATGCCCGAAACCACAGCTCCCTTTCCACATCCAGACCCGACACGACTTTCCATGGTTTACCCTAGACGCTTCACATGCCCTGATTCAATCCACTGACAGCACGTCAACCCCGTCAATCCAGTTCACTCTATTCCTAGCCCGCCTTTCACCCTCCTGCATGTTCAGGCCCCGGTCACTCAAAATCTTTTTCACTCCATCTTTCCACCTCCAATTTGGTCTCCCACTTCTCCTCGTTTCCTCCCCCTACGACACATATATCCTCTTGGTCAATCTTTCCTCACTCATTCTCTCCATGTGCCAAAACCTTTTCAAAACACCCTCTTCTGCTGTCTAAACCACGGTCTTTTTATTTCCACATTTCTTTACATTACTTACTTGATCAAACCACCTCACACCACCCAATGTCCTCAAACATATCATTTCAAGCACATCCACCCTCCTGCGCACAACTCTATCCATAGCTCACGCCTCGCAACCATACAACATTGTTGGAACCACTATTCCTTCAAACATACCCATTTTTGCTTTCCGATATAATGTTCTCGACTTCCAAACATCCTTCAAATCTCCCAGGATTTTCGCCCCCTCCCCCACCCTATGATTCACTTCCGCTTCCATGGTTCCATCCGCTGCCAGATCCACTCCCAGATATCTAAATCACTTTACTTCCTCCAGTTTTTTCCATTCAAACTTACCTCCCAATTGACTTGACCCTCAACCCTAATGTACCTAATAACCTTGCTCTTATTCACATTTACTCTTAACTTTCTTCTTTCACACACTTTACCAACCTCAGTCACCAGCTTCTGCAGTTTCTCACATGAATCAGCCACCAGCGATATATCATCAGCGAACAACGACTGACTCACTTCCCAAGCTCTTTCATCCACAACAGACTTCATACTTGCCCCTCTTTCCAAAACTCTTGCATTCACCTCCCTAACAACCCCTTGCATAAACAAATTAAACAACCATGGAGACATCACGAACCCCTGCTGCAAACCTACATTCACTGAGAACCAATCACTTTCCTCTCTTCCTACACGTACACATGCCTTACATCCTCGATAAAAACTTTTCACTGCTTCTAACAACTTGCCACCCACACCATATATTTTTAATACCTTCCACAGAGCATCTCTATCAACTCTATCATATGCCTTCTCCAGATCCATAAATGCTACATACAAATCCATTTGCTTTTCTAAGTATTTCTCATATACATACTTCAAAGCAAACACCTGATCCACACATCCTCTACTACTACTGAAATCACACTGCTCTTCCCCAGTCTGATGCTCTGTACATGCCTTCACCCTCTCAATCAATACCCTCCCATGTGATTTACCAGGAATACTCAAACAAACTTATACATCTGTAATTTGAGCACTCACTCTTTTCCCCTTTGCCTTTGTACATTGACACTATGCACGCATTCCGCCAATCCTCAGGCACCTCACCATGAGTCATACATACATTAAATAACCTTACCAACCAGTAAACAATACAGTCACCTCCTTTTATAATAGATTCCACTGCAATACCATCCAAACCTGCTGCCTTGCCGGCTTTCATCTTCCGCAAAGCTTTTATTACCTCTTCTCTGTTTACCAAATCATTTTCCCTAACCCTCTCACTTTGCACACCACATCGACCAAAACAACCTATATCTGCCACTCTAACATCAAACACATTCAACAAACCCTTAAAATACTCACTCCATCTCCTTCTCACATCACCACTACTTGTTATCACTTCCCCATTAGCGCCCATCACTGAAGTTCCCATTTGTTCCATTGTCTTACGCACTTTATTTACCTCCTTCCAGAACATCTTTTTATTCTCCCTAAAATTTAATGATACTCTCTCATCCCAACTCTCATTTGCCCTCTTTATCAAATCTTGCACCTTTCTCTTGACCTCCTGTCTCTTTCTTTTATACATCTCCCACTCAGTTGCATTTTTTCCCTTCAAAAATCGTCCAAATGCCTCTCTCTTCTCCTTCACTAACAATCTTACTTGTTCATCCCACCAGGCAGGATGATACAGTGGTTAAATTGATGAAAACTACTATTGACGTTTTGTAAATAAATTATACATTTCCCTTTTCCATAGCCAGAGGATGAACCATTATGTGACATTCATTTTTGATTTCATTTCAAGCTAGAAGTTTCAGTTTTCTAAATTATTTCTTACATTTTTCATATGTATATATATATATATATATATATATATATATATATATATATATATATATATATATATATATATATATATATATATTCCCTGCGTGTCGTAAAAGGCGACTAAAAGGGGAGGGAGCGGGGGGCTGGAAATCCTCCCCTCTCGTTTTTTTTTTTTTTTTTTTTTTTTCCAAAAGAAGGAACAGAGAATTGGGCCAGGTAAGGGTATTCCCTCAAAGGCCCAGTCCTCTGTTCTTAACGCTACCTCGCTAATGCGGGAAATGGCAAACAGTTTTAAAAAAAGAAAAGAAAGATATATATATATATATATATATATATATATATATATTATCCCTCACGCATTCCTCACGTGTCGTAGAAGGCGACTAGAGGGGACAGAAGCGAGTGGCCAGAAATCCTCCCCTCCTTGTATTTTAGCTTTCTAAAAATGGGAAACAGGAGTCACGCGGGGAGTGCTCATCCTCCACGTAGACTCAGATTGGGGCGTCTAAATATGTGTGGATGTAACCAAGATGTGAAAAAGGAGATATAGGTAGTATGTTTGAGGAAAGGAATCTGGATGTTTTGGCTCTGAGTGAAACGAAGATCAAGGGTAAAGGGGAAGAGTGGTTTGGGAATGTCTTGGGAGTAAAGTCAGGGGTTAGTGAGAGGATAAGAGCAAGGGAAGGAGTAGCAGTACTCCTGAAACAGGAGTTGTGGGAGTATGTGATAGAATGTAAGAAAGTAAATTCTCGATTAATATGGGTAAAAGTGAAAGTTGATGGAGAGAGATGGGTGATTATTGGTGCAAATGCACCTGGGCATGAGAAGAAACATCATGAGAGGCAAGTATTTTGGGAGCAGCTGAATGAGTGTGTTAGTGGTTTTGATGCACAAGACCGGGTTATAGTGATGGGTGATTTGAATGCAAAGGTGAGTAATGTGGCAGTTGAGGGAATAATTGGTATACATGGCGTGTTCACTGTTGTAAATGGAAATGGAGAAGAGCTTGTAGATTTTTGTGCTGAAAAAGGACTGGTGATTGGGAATACCTGGTTTAAAAAGCGAGATATACATAAGTATACGTATGTAAGTAGGAGAGATGGCCAGAGAGCGTTATTGGATTACGTGTTAATTGACAGGCGTGCGAAAGAGAGACTTTTGGATGTTAATGTGCTGAGAGGTGCAACTGGAGGGATGTCTGATCATTATCTTGTGGAGACTAAGGTGAAGATTTGTATAGGTTTTCAGAAAAGAAGAGTGAATGTTGGGGTGAAGAGGGTGGTAAGAGTAAGTGAGCTTGGGAAGGAGACTTGTGTGAGGAAGTACCAGGAGAGACTGAGTACAGAATGGAAAAAGGTGAGAATAAAGGAAGTAAGGGGAGTGGGGGAGGAATGGGATGTATTTAGGGAAGCAGTGATGGATTGCTCAAAAGATGCTTGTGGCATGAGAATGGGTTGATTAGAAAAGGTAGTGAGTGGTGGGATGAAGAAGTAAGATTATCAGTGAAAGAGAAGAGAGAGGCATTTGTACGATTTTTGCAGGGAAAAAATGCAAATGAGTGGGAGAGGTATAAAAGAAAGAGGCAGGAGGTCAAGAGAAAGGTGCAAAGGTGAAAAAGAGGGCAAATGAGAATTGGGGCGAGAGAGTATCATTAGATTTTAGGGAGAATAAAAAGATGTTTTGGAAGGAGGTAAATAAAGTGCGTAAGACAAGGGAGTAACTGGGAACTTCAGTGAAGGGCGCTAATGGGGAGGTGATAACAAGTAGTGGTGATGTGAGAAGGAGATGGAGTAAGTATTTTAAGGGTTTCTTGAATGTGTTTGATGATAGAGAGGCAGATATAGGGTGTTTTGTTCGAGGTGGTGTGCAAAGTGAGAGGGTTAGGGAAAATGATTTGGTAAATAGAGAAGAGGTAGTAAAAGCTTTACGGAATATGAAAGCCGGCAAGACAGCAGGTTTGGATGGTAATGCAGTGGAATTTATTAAAAAATGGGGTGACTGTGTTGTTGAGTGGTTGGTAAAGTTATTAATGTGTGTATGATTCATGGTGAGGTGCCTGAGGATTGGCGAAATGCTTGCATAGTGCCATTGTACAAAGGCAAAGGGGATAAGAGTGAGTGCTCAAATTACAGATGTATAAGTTTGTTGAGTATTCCTGGTAAATTATATGGGAGGGTATTGATTGGGAGAGTGAAGGCATGTACAGAGCATCAGATTGGGGAAGAGCAGTGTGGTTTCAGAAGTGGTAAAGGATGTGTGGATCAGGTGTTTGCTTTGAAGAATGTATGTGAGAAATACTTAGAAAAACAAATGGATTTGTATGTAGCATTTATGGATCTGGAGAAAGCATATGATAGAGTTGATAGAATTGCTCTGTGGAAGGTACTAAGAATATATGGTGTGGGAGGCAAGTTGTTAGAAGCAGTGAAAAGTTTTTATCGAGGATGTAAGGCTTGTGTGCGTGTAGGAGGAGAGGAAAGTGATTTGTTCTCAGTGAATGTAGGTTTGCGACAGGGGTGTGTGATGTCTCCATGGTTGTTTAATTTGTTTATGGATGGGGTTGTTAGGGAGGTGAGTGCAAGAGTTTTGGAAAGAGGGGAAAGTATGAAGTCTGTAGTGGATGAGACAGCTTGGGAAGTGAGTCAGTTGTTGTTCGCTGATGATACAGCGCTGTTGGCTGATTCATGTGAGAAACTGCAGAAGCTGGTGACTGAGTTTGGTAAAGTGTGTGAAAGAAGAAAGTTGAGAGTAAATGTGAATAAGAGCAAGGTTATTAGGTACAGTAGTGTTGAGGGTCAAGTCAATTGGGAGGTGAGTTTGAATGGAGAAAAACTGGAGGAAGTAAAGTGTTTTATATATCTGGGAGTGGATCTGGCAGCAGATGGAACCTTGGAAGCGGAAGTGAATCATAGGGTGGGGGAGGGGGCGAAAATTCTGGTAGCCTTGAAGAATGTTTTGAAGTCGAGAACATTATCTCGGAGAGCAAAATTGGGTATGTTTGAAGGAATAGTGGTTCCAACAATGTTGTATGGTTTCGAGGCGTGGGCTATGGATAGAGTTGTGCGCAGGAGGGTGGATGTGCTGGAAATGAGATGATTGAGGACAATATATGGTTTGAGGTGGTTTGATCGAGTAAGTAATGTAAGGGTAAGAGAGATGTGTGAAAATAAAAAGAATGTGGTTGAGAGAGCAGAAGAGGGTGTTTTGAAATGGTTTATTCACATGGAGAGAATAAATGAGGAAAGATTGACCAAGAGGATGGATGTGTCAGAGGTGGAGGGAACGAGGAGAAGTGGGAGACGAAATTGAATGTGGAAAGATGGAGTGAAAAGGATTTTGAGTGATCGGGACCTGAACATGCAGGAGGGTGAAAGGCGTGCAAGGAATAGAGTGAATTGGAACGATGTGGTATACCGGGGTCGACGTGTTGTCAATGGATTGAACCAGGGCATGTGAAGTGTCTGGGTAAACCATGGAAAGTTTTTTGGGGACTGGATGTGCAAAAAAAAGCAAGTTTTTTGGTGCATTATTAAATGACATCTAGAGACTGAGTGTGAACGAATGGGGCCTTTGGTGTCTTTTCCTATCGCTACCTCGCACACATGAGGGGGGAGGAGGTTGTTATTCCATGTGTGGCGAGGTGGCGATGGGATCAAATAAAGGCAGACAGTATGAATTATGTATATGTGTATATATGTATAAGTCTGTGTGTGTATATATATGTGTACGTTGATATGTATAGGTATGTATGTTTGCGTGTGTGGACGTGTATGTATATTCATATGTATGTGGGCGGGTTGGGCCATTCTTTCGTCTGTTTCCTTGCGCTACCTCGCAAACGCGGGAGACGGCGACAAAGCAAAATAAATAAATAAGTATATTGGAAAGGATCACAATTTTGCGTGTGATCAAGATATTCCTATGAGTCCACGGGGAAAATGAAACACGAAAAGTTCCCAAGTGCACTTTCGTGTAATAATCACATCATCAGGGGAGACAAAAGAGAGAAATATAACAGTCAGTTGATATATATCGAAGAGACGAACCTAGGACGCCATTTCGTAAACATGTGATTGTCCAAAACATGGACAATCACATGGACAATCACATGTTTACCAAATGGCGTCCTAGCTTCGTCTCTGATGTAGGTTAACTGACTGTTATATTTCTCTCTTGTGTCTCCCCTGATGATGTGATTATTACACGAAAGTGTACTTGGGAACTTTTCGTGTTTCATTTTCCCCGTGGACTCATAAGAAAATATATATATATATATATATATATATATATATATATATATATATATATATATATATATATATATATATATATATATATATATATATATATATATATATATATATATATATATATATTCATATTTTGATGAAAACTACTATTGACGTTTGTGTAAATACATTATACATTTCCCTTTTCAATAGCCAGAGGTTGAACCATTATGTGATATTCATTTTTTTCATTTCATTTTAAGCTAGAAGTTTCAGTTTTCTAAATTATTTCTTACATTTTTCATATGTATATATATGTGTGTATGTGTGTATATGTACCTATGTATGTGTATATGTATATATATGCATATATATGTATATTATCCCTGGGGATAGGGGTGAAAGAATACTTCCCACGCATTCCTCGCGTGTCGTAGATGGCTACTAGATGGGACAGGAGCGGGGGGCCAGAAATCCTCCCCTCCTTGTATTTTTTAACTTTCTAAAATGGGAAACAGAGGAAGGAGTCGCGCGGGGAGTGCTCATCCTCCTCGAAGGCTCAGACTGGGGTGTCTAAATGTGTGTGGATGTAACCAAGATGTGAAAAAAGGAGAGATAGGTAGTATGTTTGAGGAAAGGAACCTGGATATTTTGGCTCTGAGTGAAATGAAGCTCAAGGGTAAAGGGGAAGAGCGGTTTGGGAATGTCTTGGGAGTAAAGTCAGGGGTTAGTGAGAGGACAAGAGAAAGGGAAGGAGTAGCAGTACTCCTGAAACAGGAGTTGTGGGAGTATGTGATAGAATGTAAGATATTAAATTCTCGATTGATATGGGTAAAACTGAAAGTTGATGGAGAGAGATGGGTGATTATTGGTGCATATGCACCTGGGCATGAGAAGAAAGATCATGAGAGGCAATTGTTTTGGGAGCAGCTGAATGAGTGTGTTAGTGGTTTTGATGCACGAGACCGGGTTATAGTGATGGGTGATTTGAATGCAAAGGTGAGTAATGTGGCAGTTGAGGGAATAATTGGTATACATGGGGTGTTCAGTGTTGTAAATAGAAATGGTAAGAGCTTGTAGATTTATATGCTGAAAAATCACTGGTGATTGGGAATACCTGGTTTAAAAAGCGAGATATACATAATTATACGTATGTAAGTAGGAGAGATGGCCAGAGAGCGTTATTGGATTACGTGTTAATTGACAGGCGCGCGAAAGAGAGACTTTTCGATGTCAACGTGCTGAGAGGTGCAACTGGAGGGATGTCTGATCATTATCTTGTGGAGGCTAAGGTGAAGATTTGTATGGGTTTTCAGAAAAGAAGAGTGAATGTTGGGGTGAAGAGGGTGGTGAGAGTAAGTGAGCTTGGGAAGGAGACTTGTGTGAGGAAGTACCAGGAGACACTGAGTACAGAATGGAAAAAGGTGAGAACAATGGAAGTAAGGGGAGTGGGGAGGAATGGGATGTATTTAGGGAATCAGTGATGGAGTGCGGAAAAGATGCTTGTGGCATGAGAAGTGTGGGAGGTGGGTTGATTAGAAAGGGTATTGAGTGGTGGGATGAAGAAGTAAGATTATTAGTGAAAGAGAAGAGAGAGGCATTTGGACGATTTTTGCAGGGAAAAAATGCAATTGAGTGGGAGATGTATAAAAGAAAGAGACAGGAGGTCAAGAAAAAGGTGCAACAGGTGAAAAAGAGGGCAAATGAGAGTTGGGGTGAGAGAGTATCTTTAAGTTTTAGGGAGAATAAAAAGATGTTCTAGACGGAGGTAAATAAAGTGCGTAAGACAAGGGAGCAAATGGCAACTTCAGTGAAGGGCGCAAATGGGGAGGTGATAACAAGTAGTGGCGATGTGAGAAGGAGATGGAATGAGTATTTTGAAGGTTTGTTGAATGTTTTTGATGATAGAGTGGCAGATATAGGGTGTTTTGGTCGAGGTGGTGTGCAAAGTGAGAGGGTTAGGGAAAATGATTTGGTAAACAGAGAAGAGGTAGTAAAAGCTTTGCGGAGATGAAAGCCGGCAAGGCAGCAGGTCTGGATTGTATTGCAGTGGAATATATTAAAAAAGGGGGTTGCTGTATTATTGCCTGGTTCGTAAGGTTATTTAATGTATGTATGACTCATGGTGAGGTGCCTGAGGATTGGCGGAATGCGTGCATAGTGCCATTGTACAAAGGCAAAGGGGATAAGAGTGAGTGCTCAAATTTCAGAGGTATAAGTTTGTTGAGTATTCCTTGTAAATTATATGGGAGGGTATTGATTGACAGGGTGAAGGCATGTGCAGAGCATCAGTTTGGGGAAGAGCAGTGTGGTTTCAGAAGTGGTAGAGGCTGTGTGGATCAGGTGTTTGCTTTGAAGAATGTATGTGAGAAATACTTAGAAAAGCAAATGGATTTGTATGTAGCATTTATGGATCTGGAGAAGGCATATGATAGAGTTGATAGAGATGCTCTGTGGAAGGTATTAAGAATATATGGTGTGGGAGGCAAGTTGCTAGAAGCAGTGAAAAGTTTTTATCGAGGATGTAAGGTATGTGTACGGGTAGGAAGAGAGGAAAGTGATTTGTTCTCAGTGAATGTAGGATTGCGGCAGGGGTGTGTGATGTCTCCATGGTTGTTTAATTTGTTAATGGATGGGGTTGTTAGGGCGGTGAATGCAAGAGTTTTGGAAAGAGGGGCAAGTAGTAAGTCTGTTGTTGATGAGAGAGCTTGGGAAGTGAGTCAGTTGTTCGCTGATGATACAGCGCTGGTGGCTGATTCATGTGAGAAACTGCAGAAGCTGGTGACTGAGTTTGGTAAAGTATGTGAAAGAAGAAAGTTAAGAGTGAATGTGAATAAGAGCAAGGTTATTAGGTACAGTAGGGTTGAGGGTAAAGTCAATTGGGATGTAAGTTTGAATGGAGAAAAACTGGAGGAAGTAAAGTGTTTTAGATATCTGGGAGTGGATCTGGCAGCAGATGGAACCATGGAAGCGGAAGTGGATCATAGGTTGGGGATTAGGGGGCAAAAATCCCGGGAGCCTTGAAGAATGTGTGGAAGTCGAGAAAATTATCTCGGAAAGGAAAAATGTGTATTTTTGAAGGAATAGTAGTTCCAACAGTGTTGTATGGTTGCGAGGCGTGGGCTATGGATAGAGTTGTGCGCAGAATGGTGGACGTGCTTGAAATGAGATGTTTGAGGACAATGTGTGGTGTGAGGTGGTTTGCTCGAGTAAGTAACGTAAGGGTAAGAGAGATATGTGGAAATAAAAAGAGCGTGGTTGAGAAAGCAGAAGAGGGTATTTTGAAATGGTTTGGGCATATGGAGAGAATGAATGAGGAGAGATTGACCAAGAGGATATATGTGTCGGAGATGGAGGGAACAAGGAGAAGTGGGAGACCAAATTGGAGGTGGAAAGATGGAGTGAAAAAGATTTTGTGCGATCGGGGCCTGAACATGCAGGAGGGTGAAAGAAGGGCAAGGAATAGAGTGAATTGGATCGATGTGGTATACCGGGGTTGACATGCTGTCGTGCGAGGTAGCGCAAGGAAACAGACGAAAGATATGGCCCAACCCACTCCCATACACAATGTATATACATACACGTCCACACACGGAAATATACATACCTACACAGCTTTCCATGGTTTACCCCAGACGCTTCACATACCCTGATTCAATCCACTGACAGCACGTCAACCCCGGTATACCACATCGATCCAATTCACTCTATTCCTTGCCCTCCTTTCACCCTCCTCCATGTTCAGGCCCCGATCGCACAAAATCTTTTTCACTCCATCTTTCCACCTCCAATTTGGTCTCCCACTTCTCCTCGTTCCCTCCATCTCCGACACATATATCCTCTTGGTCAATCTCTCCTCACTCATTCTCTCCATATGCCCAAACCATTTCAAAAAACCCTCTTCTGCTCTCTCAACCACGCTCTTTTTATTTCCACACATCTCTCTTACCCTTACGTTACTTACTCGATCAAACCACCTCACACCACACATTGTCCTCAAACATCTCATTTCCAGCACATCCATCCTCCTTCGCACAACTCTATCCATAGCCCACGCCTCGCAACAATACAACATTGTTGGAACCACTATTCCTTCAAACATACCCATTTTTGCTTTCCGAGATAATGTTCTCTACTTCCACACATTCTTCAAGGCTCCCAGGATTTTCACCCCCTCTCTCACCCTATGATTCACTTCCGCTTACATGGTTCCATCCGCTGTCAGATCCACTCCCAGATCTCTAAAACAATTTACTTCCTCCAGTTTTTCTCCATTCAAACTTACCTCCCAGTTGACTTGACCCTCAACCCTACTGTACCTAATAACCTTGCTCTTATTCACATTTACTCTTAAGTTTCTTCTTTCACACACTTTACCAAACTCAGTCACCAGCTTGTGCAGTTTCTCACATGAATCAGCCACCAGCGCTGTATCATCAGCGAACAACAACTGACTCACTTCCCAAGCTCTCTCATCCACAACACACTTCATACTTGCCCCTCTTTCCAAAACTCTTGCATTCACCTCCCTAACAACCCCATCCATAAACAAATTAAACAACCATGGAGACATCACACACCCCTGCCGCAAACCTACATTCACTGAGAACCAATCACTTTCCTCTCTTCCTACACGTACACATGCCTTACATCCTCGATAAAAACTTTTCAGTGCTTCTAACAACTTGCCTCCCACACCATATATTCTTAATACCTTCCATATATATATATATATATATATATATATATATATATATATATATATATATATATATATATATATATATATATATATATATATATATATATATATATATATATATATATATATATATATATATATATATATATATATTAACACGTCTGAAAACATACAGATAAGTGCCCACAAACATACTTACACACATATATATAAAAACGTATGTATAAAAAAGTCAATATTTTTGTCGTGTGATGAAGGGTACACTT